>NW_026000169.1:1598491-1617023 GCF_001458135.2 Marmota marmota marmota
GAGAGGTGGGGAGGGGGGAGGGTGGAGGATGGGAAAGGCAGCGGAGCACAACAGACACTAGTATGGCAATATGTAAATCAATGGATGTGTAACTGATGTGATTCTGCAATCTGTGTATGGGGTGAAGGTGGGAGTTCATAACCCACTTGAATCAAAGTGTCAAATATGATATGTCAAGAAATTTGTAATGTTTTGAACAACCAACAATAAAAAATTTAAAAAAAAAAAAAAGAAAAGGTCTGGGATATAGCTCAGTGGTAAAGTGCCCCTAGGTTCAATCTCCAGAACCAAGAGGGGGTAAAATATACCAACCACTTGCAATGGATGGATATTACTTGGATCCAGATTCAAACTGTCAAAACAAACTGTAAGATAATGGGAGAAGTCCTAACACTGTCTATTCTATGTTATTAAAACATTAACAAATTCCTATTAAATTTTTAGGAGTAGTAAGGGATTATGATTATATTTTTAAAAAAATCTTCACTAGTCACACTAAAATATTTATGAATGAAATAATATAATGTTTGAAATTTGCCTAAAATTAATCCAAGGTGGTATCATGTCAACACATGACACAAAACTGCCACTGAGTTAATTTTCAGTGGTGAGTGCTGGGTACGTATGGCTTCATTGTCTTATTTTCTATAAGTTGAAAATTCCCATACTAAAAAGTTAAAAGAAGTAGGGCTAGGGATATGGCTCAAGCGGTAACGCGCTTGCCTGGCATGCGCGGGGCGCTGAGTTCGATCCTTCACACCTCATTAAAATAAAATAAAGAAGTTGTGCCAACTGAAAACTGAAAAATAAATATTAAAAATTTCTCTCTCCCTCTCTCTCAAAAAAAAAAGAAAAGAAAAGAATTGTGTCAACTCTTCACTGTGGCTCTGGTCTAACAAATAATGAGAAATTAGCCTCATCAGTAGGAAGTCTTAAGTGAACTAATTTGGGTCAACCTCACTATTAATGAAACAAGAGGCAATGAGAAAAGAATAATTACTGAAACCTACTACAGATTATAAACACTAACTAATTTATAAATAATATCTTAGTAAATACTGAAAGACATTCTTTAACAATAATCTTACAAAATAAATTATATTATCAGTGCTTGGCAGATGTGGAAACTTAAGTTTTTTTAAAAAAATATTTTTTAGTTGTAAATGGACACAATATCTTTATTTTATTTATTTATTTTTATGTGGTGCTGAGGATTGAACCCAGTGCCTCACACGTACAAGGCAAGCTCTCTACCTCTGAGCTACAACCCTAGCCCCATGGAAACTGGCCTTAAAGGGGCCTAATAACTTCCCAAGTGTCATCCTTCTACTAAGGAGCAGAGCTAAGAATCGCACTATAAAATACTAGCTTGTTATATTGTACCAGGCTGCCTCGAAAAGCACAGGAAAGAGAATGGGAAAGACAGAGCAGAAATAAGGATGAGACCAGCAGATATTCAAGGTGCAAGACAAGGAGGTGCTCACTTTTAGTGCCTACCCTGCACTTGGAAGACTATGAGACTGAATGCTTCTTTAAATTTTGTATCCTATGGCTGAGGATATAGCTGGGTTTGATCCTCAACACAAATAAAATAAAATAAAATAAAATAAAATTGTACCCTAGGTGATTCACTTTCCTACCCAGAGAAAAGACACTGCTTAATCAGAGTCTGCTTTCTCTGCAGCTTCTGCATTGAAGGCTGGGAAGTCTGAACCAGGTCTGGATTAGAGGGAAACAGGAGTTGGAGGCTCCCAGGCCAGCTGTGCAGTTGCATTGTGTCCACTGTCCTCTGGGAGGCTCTGTGGCCTAAGGATGCCACAGTAGGAAGGTTCAAAGCATTGCGCTATCTCCAGGGAAAGCTGGCCCAAGGTCAGCCTCAAAGTTGGAGTAGGTAAGCCAAATAACCAAGTTTGGAGGTCCTGGGAGTGGACCAAAACTCTGTCCAGTGCAAGATTATATGTAGTTATTTTTCATGAGGTTGTTGTAGAAAAGAACCAACCCACGGTTACCACTGGTCAAAATCCTGTTATTCTCTTGTACCTGGTCCCGTGCCAATCACACAGGAGGATTTTAACAAGTGGGGAGTTACTAACCATTTAGAAGAGACTTGTTTACTGGGTAATGATTGGGGCTTAGGGATAAATACATGTAACAGGGCTGTGGGCATAGCTCAGAGGTACATTGCGTGCTCAGCATGCATCAAGCTTGGAGTTCAATCCCCGGCACTGCCAAAAACAATACAAACAACAAATATGCAACCATTTGTTTCTGCTACATTCTACAGTCAAGGGAACATGACTCTGAATGAGGTCTTGGAAATAGGATCAAAATGACAATAGCATGAATGCATGCCACAGACTATGAACAACTAGGGATATGGAAGCCCAGCTCTGGCAAATGTTCTTTGCCCTTCTGGCATTCAAAGGGAGTGTGGGGTGAAAATCAGGTATTCTCCAGCTTTTCATATTTCCCATGCATACGTGACCCCAAACCACAGCTTGACTTAGATATTCTGAGTATCTTAGAACGCAGCTAGTGTTACCCACCAGTTTGGCAACTGGCCAATGCAAGTATTCAGAGAAATTACAAATGTCTGTGTGCTGCAACCTGAGGAAATTAACATGAATAATTGTTAAGCTTCAATATTTCTTACTTGAATTAATTCAGGAACAACAAAAAGCCAGTACAAGTGCTAACTGGAGATAATCTAAGGAGTGGCAATGGAAATCAAGTGCTGCCCTTGGATGCCTTCAGAAAAGTTTCCTTACATGGAGTAGACAGTGATGCTTTCCCGCTCCTCAATCTTGATGCTTTCATCATTGGGAATTGGTGGGTTGCTTTGAAACTGGTTTGGGATCCGGAACCAGACTTTTAATTTCTTCTGTAAAGAGCCATCTTCATTGGGGAATACAGCAAAGGAAATAGGGACTGTCATCCCCATTCCAATTCCTGAGAACATAAAAACACAGAATGAAGTAGGTATTAGAGACAGAGCTTGCTCAGGGCAATGGAAAACACACTAACTAGTGTCATTTTTCTTTCATGCTAATATTTTTTGTTCTTGAAATTAAGAACAGGGTTGGGGTTGTGGCTCAGTAGTACAGCACTTGCCTTGAATATGTGAGGCACTGGGTTTGATTCTCAGCACCATATATAAATAAAAAATAAAGGTCCATCAACAACTAAAATAGATATATAAATAAAATTTAAAAAAAGAACTAAAAAGACTATGATATTTTAAAAAAAAGAAATTAGAAAGATGGCGGAATGTGATAGACATCATTAACCTAAGTACATGTATGAAGACATGAATGGAGTGAATATACTTTATGTACAACAAGAGATATGAAAAATTATGCTCTACATGTGTAGTATGAATTGTAATGCATTCTGCTGTTATATATAACAAATTAGAATAAAAAAAGAAATTAAGAACAAATAATTCAGGCACTAAACTATATAGTTAGACAAATGCAAACAACTTTTATTTTTATATATATTGGAGGTAGGAATATGGTGGTACAATTCTTAAAAAAGATTATTTGGCAGTATGTCTCTAGACTATAGACATATCAATATTTAATTACTTCCTATCTAAACATTACTTTTAGAAAATAACCCAAAATATGGAAAAGGCTATACATAACAGGATATTCAGAAGCAGAATTTATAATTCTGTTCAAACCGTCCCCCCACAAAAAAACCCCTGAAAACCCTAGGAATCCCAGCAGCTTGGGAGGTTGAGACAGGAGGATTTTGAGTTCAAAGCCAGCCTCAGCAAAAGTGAGGTGCTAAGCAACTCAGCAAGACCCTGTCTTTAAATAAAATACAAAATAGGGCTGGGAATGTGACTTAGTGGTCAAGTGCCCCTCAGTTCAATCCCTAGTATCCACCTACCCCCCAAAAACCCCAGGAATATATCTAAGTAAATCATGGGCACATGATACAATATAATGTAGCTATGAGAAACTGTGTGATTAAGAAAACTATTTAGAAATAGTAGAAAGTAATCATGAAATAATAATTTAACAGAAGTAAAATATACTATTGTAAGATTATTAAGATTACATTAAGGGGCTGGGATTGTGGCTCAGTGATTGAGCTCTTGCCTCATACATGTGAGGCCCTGGGTTCTGTGGGCTGGGGATGTGGCTCAAGCGGTAGCGCGCTCGCCTGGCATGTGTGCGGCCCGGGTTCGATCCTCAGCACCACATACAAACAAAGATGTTGTGTCCGCCGAAAACTAAAAAATAAATATTAAAAAAATAAATAAATAAAAAATAAAAAGCCCTAAAAATATCTTCAAAAGACAACAATGATTGCTCTAGAATGTGATCATTAGAGATACTACTTATTTTCAGGATTTTTTAGAATAAATGTTATAATTTTTGTTCATATATTCATCTAAGAAGATACTATGAAAATACTAAGGAAAAAATATTTCTTCTTGACCTCCTCTCTGTCAACTTATTTTCCAATCCAAGGTCTGATTACTTTGTTCATAGAAAATGTTACTACAGTTAATACCATTTTCTTTCTGAATTATCAGCTTGAGCAACAACCTAAAAATTAAACCCAATATCTCTTTTTTCACTTGCTTTCTGACTCATATTTAGTTTGCAGTGATTCCAAAGTGCTGACCAAATTAGAAAATTTTCTTAAGAGTTCAACATTTTAAAATATGGTTTATATTCAAATATGTAGACCTTACATGAAACTCAGACCTATCATTTTGAAAATGAGGAGTCAGCCAGCATGGACTGCCAAGTCTTTTAAAAGTGGAGTGACCTAGTTGGGCTGGGTGGCACACTCTTGTAATCCCAGAGACTTGGGAGGCTGAGGCAGGAGGATCCCAAGTTCAAAGCCAACCTCAACAACTTAGTGAGGTCCTAAGCAACCTAGAAAGACCCTTTCTCTAAATAAATATAAAAATGACTGGTGATGTGGCTCAGTGGTTAAGTATCCCTGGGTTCAATCCCCAGTATTAAAAAAAAAAAAAAGTGTGAAATATCCTAAGAATTCTCAGACACTTCTATTACCAAAACAAAGTCTGGAACCTATTATCCCCATAGGTCACTAGGTCTCAGTATCTAGCAGGGTCTGAGCTACCAGGAGTTGGTTTGGTATTTCCAATCTGATGCCACCATGGAGGTCTCAAGTCAGATGCTGGCCTTGCCTTGCACTGGGGCTTGGCTTACCTGGGTATACCTCACTCAGTCAACCATTCCAAAGACACAATGAACACTGTAAGTTTAAAAAAAGGGCGGGGGGAGCCTATGGCTACAAATTAGGAAAAACCCATGAACTGACTCATACAGAACAGGGAACCTCATAGTGAGGGATAGCTGGGCTGACATGAGAGTGGCTCCTGCTGAACTCCCTTGTTCAGGCAGCAACAGGAAGCTCACATGATACTGAAATAGATAGGGGAGCCTTGTAGCCCCCACTTATGTTTTCTCCTGATGAAGTGAGATCATGCTGTGCTTGCCTCTGAGACCAGATCCACATCCCACAGGGAGACTCACCCTTGTCATTGGTACCTCCCACATACTTCATGACCTTGGGCATTGCTTCCCGTAGAGCCTCATCTACAGGCTTCTCTGTCACTTCCACAGTGGCAAACTTCCCCCCTTCACAGGCTCTTTCCTCATAGGAGACTTCTTCCTAGAGATTTAGGAGACATTGTAATTGAGAGGTATAAAGTATCAGTCTATGCCAGTTATAATAAGAAGTACAAAATTCTAAAGAACTTTCCATAATGGATATGGTGAGAGTACAGAAGAGACAGGTCTGAGTATGATGGACCATCAGAAATAGATTCTTGGATTCCTTTGAATGTAGAGATACCAGAAGCTGAAAACAAACAAACAAACAAACAAACCCCAAAACAAAAATCAAACAAAAAAATTCTCAGATTTGATATTCTCAGGGAAATAAGAGAACAAACTGCATTCTAAAACAATGGATACTATAAAAATGGAACACTCAAAGATCAAAACAACTCTTGGAAATAAAAACAATCTGATAAGAGAGATGAAAAATTCCATAGAAACCTTGGAATATAAAATTACAGGAAATCTGCCAGAAAGTAAAGTGAGGAAGTCCAAAATAGAAAAGAAAATAGGAGGCTTAAGCCAGGAATCTATCATCTGACTAACAGGAGAGCCAGAAAAAGAAGGAAAACATGGAAGGGAGGAAACAAAAAATACAGTACTAACAACAGTCCCACAGAAGTCAAAGGCCCCCAAATCAGCCATTCCATTATCAGAGCTGTCCTGTTCACACCACACTCCTGGACACGACGTCTTTCCCTCTTTTTTAAAAAAATAATGCATTATTTTTATTATAAAAATTAACTCATGTTAATTAATTGCAAAAATTAATGGGTTTCACTGCGACATTTCCATTCTTTAATCATATCCACTCTCCCTATGACCCTCTCTTGCCCTCTCCTCTCCCCCTGCCCCCAGTCCTCTTCCCCTTCCCTAATAAACCCTATCTCTCATTCACACATAAAAAAAAAAAATGGATGAAAGACTTTAAAGTGAGACCTGAAACTTTGAAACTACTAGAAGAAAATATAGGGGAAACACAGTAAGATACAGGCCCAGGCAACACTATCCTGAAGAGAACTCTAAAATTAGCTCAGGATATAAAACCAAGATTTGACAAATGGGATTACCTCAAATTAAAAAGTAAAGAAAACACCAGAATAAAGGTACAACCTACAGAATGGGAGAAAATTTTTACTAGGTATTCATCTGACACAGGATTAATATCCAGAACATATAGAAAGCTCAAGGCAGTTATCAATAAAAGAATAAATAACTTAATCAATTAAGACAAATGATCTGAACAGACTCTTCTCTTTTTTCCATATTTTTCTTTGTATTATAATACACACAGGTGGAATTTGTTGTTACATATTTGTACATGCACACATTACAATAATATAATTTGGTCAATATCATTCCCAAAGTATCTTCCCTTTCTATCCTTTCCTCTCTACCCTCCCCACCCCAGGTCCCTTTCTTTTACTCTACTCTCTCCCTTAGATTTTCATGAGATCTCCCATTACCACCTTTCCCCCCTTTTTCTGCTCCAGCTTCTACATATGAGAGAAAACATACAACCCTTGACCTTCTGAATTTGGCTTATTTTGCTTACCTTCAAGTTCCATCCATTTACCTCAAATGTTATACTTTCATTTTTAAATGTTATAATTTCATTCTTCTTTATGGCTGAATAAAACTCCATTGTATATATACTACATTTTGTTTATTCATTCATCCATTGATGGACACCACCAATGGCTGGTTCCATAGTTTGGCTATTGTGAATTATGCTGCTATAAACATAGGTATGCGTGTATTACTATAGTATGCTGACTTTGATTCTATAGGTAGATACAAAGGAAAAGTATAGCTGGGCCATATGGTGATTCCATTCCTAGTCTTTTGAGGAACTTCCATATTGATTTCCATAGTGATTGCACTATTTTACAATCCCACCAATAGTGTTAATGTGTTCCCTTTTCTCCACATCCTCTCCAACATTTATTATTTTTGTATTCTTGATGGTTGCCCTCTGATCTGGAGTGGGATGAAATCTCAGTCTAGTTTTGACTTGCATTTCCCTAACTGCTAACGAAGTTGAAAATTTTTTCATATGTTTATTGGACATGTATATTTCTTTTTTTGAGAAATGTGTGTTCAGTTCATTTCCTCATTGGGTTACTTGTGAGCTTTTTGTGTTTTAAAGTGTTTGGAATTCTTTATGTATTCTGGATATTAATCTTCTGTCTGAAGAGTGGCTAGTAAAATTTTCTTCCATTTTGTAAGTTTTCAATCACATTCTTATTTGTTTACTTTGCTATGCAGAAACTTTTTAATTTGATGCTGTCCCACTTACTAGCTCATGGCATTATTTCCTGAGCTTTAGGGGTCCTATTGAGAAAGTCATTGCCTGTGTCTATATCCTGCAATGTTGACTCTGTTTTTCTCTAGGATTTGCATGGTTTCTGGTCTAATTCCTAGGTCTTTTATCCATATTGAGTTGATTTTTGTGCAGGATAAGAGATAAGGATCTAGTCTCTTTACTCTGTATATGGATAATCAGTTTTTCCAGAACCATTTGTGAAAAATGCTGTCTTTTCTCCAATGTATGTTTTTGGCATCTTTGTCAAGGATAGACAACTCTTCTGGGTCGATTTGTCCCTGTGTCTTCTGTTCTGTACCACTGGTCTATGTGTCTGTTTTATGCCAGTACCATTAATGTTTTGATACTATAGCTCTGTAGTATAATTTGAAGTCAGGGATTGTGATGCCTCTAGCACTGCTTTTTTTGGCTGAGAATTGCTTTGGCCATTCTGGGTCTTTTATTCTTCCAAATGAATTTTAGGACTTTTTTTTTTTTTAAGTTCTGTGGAGAATTTCATTGATTTTTTGATGGGGATTTCACTGACTCTGTATATTGCTTTTGGTACTATCACTTAAACAATATTATTCTGCCTATCTATGAACAAGGAAGGTCTTTCCTTCTTCAAACATCTTCTTCAATTTATTTTTAATTTTTATTTTTTTGTAGTTGTAGATGGAAAGAATGCCTTTATTTTATTTGTTTATTTTTATGTGGTGCCGAGGATCGAACCCATTGCCTCAAGCATGCAAGGCAAATGCTCTACCACTGAGGTACAACCCCAGCTGTTCAATTTCTTCCTTCAGCGTTTTATAGTTTTCATTTTAGAGGTTTTCCACCTCCTTGGTTAGATATTCCTAGATATTTTAATTTTTTGAGGTGACTATGGATTATTTTCCTGATTTCGTTCTCAGTAGATTCACTATTGGTGTACAGGAAAGCTACTGATTTCTGTATGTTTATTTTGTAACCTGCTACTTTGCTAAATTTGTTCGTTAGCTTTAGCAGTCTTCTGGTGAAGCTTTTTGGATCTTCTAATTATAGGATTATATCATGTGAAACAGTGATAATTCGATTTCTTCCTTTTGTGTTTTTATTCCTTTAATTTCCTTCTTTTAACTAATTGTGCTGGATAAAATTTCTAGTGCTCTATTGAATAGGGGTAGTGAGAGTAGACATCATTCTCTTTGAATGGAAACTTCTCAAGAAAAATGTGATGGCCAATAAATAAATAAAAATGTTTAACTCCTTTACCTATCAGGGAAATGCAAATCAATACTACACTGAAATTGTACCTCACACCAGTCTGAATTGCTATTATTAAAAATAATGCTGGTGAGGATGTGGAGAAAAAGGAATCCTTATATACTGTTGGTGGGAATGTTAATCAGTACAGCCACTATGGAAAACAGTATGGAGTTTCCTCAATAACTAAAAACAGAGCTACCATATGATCCAGCTGTACCTGCCCCGGGTATATATCTGAAAGAAATGAAGTCAGCATACAAAAGAGATACTGGTACACCTATATTTATTGCAGCAAAATTCACAATAGTTAAGATATGGAATAAGTCTAGGTGCCTGTCAATCGATGATTGGATAAAGAAATATAATAGAGTATTATTCATCCATAAAGAATGAAATCATTTCATTGAAGGAAAACAGATGGAACTGGAGGACATCAGGTTAAAGTAAGTAAGCCAGACACAGAAAGATTAGTATCACATGTCTTCTCTCCTATATGGGGGGAAAAAAGATGTCCTTAAGCCATTTTCTTTGTAGGGATTAAGCCCAGGGCCTTACACATGTAACCATATGCTCCACTACTGAGATACACCCCCAGCACCTCTACTCCCTAACTCTTATCTCATGTGTGGTAGCCTCCCAAGCCCTTAGTGATCAGGTCTACTCTCTTCCCACACAAACCCTTCCCTCACCCTCCTCACCACCACTCTCTGCACTAAGTTTCTGTCCTAAATCCACTACCCTCTCCCTGGTGTCTGGATTCATGGCAACTCATGCAGCTTTCCTTCAGAATCCCAGCCCCCTTTTCCTTGCCATGTGGTGTCTCATAGGATATAATTTTGTATTGCTGGACATTTAGTAAGGTAAACTTTAAAATAATCACAGTCCACACCAAAAAAATATTTCTACATCTTGCCTTATCATGAATATACACATGCTTAAACTAAACCAAAAACAACACTTTACCCTTAGGGATGGGGTGTATTCTGATTCTTTTTCTCTGTCCTGTTTTCTCCGACTCTGCTTGAGTGAATTTTATTCTATTGTACTAAAGAAGAAAAGTTGGTCTATATTGATTTTACAGTCTGCTAATGGAAAACTGTTACAGTTTGACAAATCTACAATGAAGTATATGCGGACAGGAACTATACCACAGAGCTTTATATGATAGAAGCTCAATAGGTATTTATTTGATTAAGGAGCTTCCTCTTCTACTAATGATTAGGAAAAACAGACACACGATAGAGCACCTGGCTGCCTCAGGTTGGTCAAACAGGCTTCCCTATGTATCCTAGACTGAAGATTCTCAACTAGGTAGGAGAGCCTGTGAGTGGCCTGTGCAGTTCAAACAAATGTATTTAATATTATAACTATATCTGGAATGCAAAAACACCTATCATGTTTGTGATGTAAAATTAAAGGTGAATAGTGAGAAAGAGGTCAGGGTCACCTGACACCAAACCCTGAGTGTCAATTTCATGCTTATACTCTCCTAGACATGGGTGGGAGAAAGCACCAGATCAAGAATCAAGAGGCAGCAAATCGGCCGGCCTTGACTTTGGGGCCTTGTGCCTGGTAATCCAAAGATGGCTGCAATGCCCTCCATTCATTGCATCTTACACTTTCAAAGAGCCGTCAGTAGCAAACTGTTGTGTAAGCTTGGGGCCTTTTGCTCTTTTAAGTTCTGTCATAGCAGAGAATTCCAGAACTCCCCCTTTGTTTGAGATGCCACTGATCTTGCCATTTGTAGTGTTTTGAATTCCAGAAGTGCTACTCTGTGAATCACATAATTTCAGCACTGCAAGTGGTTTTAAAGTTCACCTCATCTAACTAATTTTACCAAAAAGGAAATGAAGAATGAGACAGACTGAATTGCCCAAGTTAGCTTGGTTACTAAATGGCAAAACAGGAAGTAGAATTCCAGTCCCAGCCTCCACTAACGCTTGTTGCAAGACTCTCCACTGCCCTTGGGTGTGAAGTGCGTATTTTACCTCTCTTTTAGCCACTGTGTTATTTATCTGGGGAGACATCAGTATGCCCGTATCAAGCTCAGAATGAAGGTCTTACAAGTTATTTCATGCAGTTACTTCTTTTCAAACAGGGAAGCAACAACAGGACCTTCCTGGAGGAAAAGCCAGCTGGCTCCTTCCTTTGGCCTTTCTTTCCTTCTTTTATGCATTCAATCAACAGTTACTGAGCATTTGCTATGTTCTGAGCATGGTGCCAGGTACTACAACACAGAGATGAAAGACAGTTTCTACCACCAGGAAAAGCCGGGTCTAATAAGGGAGGAAGCCAGCGAAACAGAAGATTATTATCTGAAGTGGTGAGGATTGCCAGGGCAGTGTGGGAACACAGAAGAGGACTCCTTAGGTTAGCATGGGGGCATTTATGTGTGTGCTTACATGTATGGGTAACTCTTGTTGACTCTGAGGGGCTTATAGATCACCCATCTGTGTGTTCAGTCCTGGTTTCATTGATTCACTGAAGATACATTGAAAACCTCTGCCAGATGCTACAACTTGGAGATTAACATGATAATGAAGACTGTGGTGAAAAGAAATACACAATTGATTATTACACGATGCGGTAAGTGATGATTGCTTAGGGAATGGATTCCAGGTAGCAGTTTTGTTAGTTTAGATATGAGGTATTCCCCCAGAAGCTCATGTATGAGACAATGCAAAAAAAATCATAGAGTGAACTGATTGGGTTATGAGAGCCTTAACCTAATCAGTGCATTAGTCCACTGGAATGGATTAGCTGGGTGGTAACTGGGCAGATGGATGTGGCTGGAAGAGGTGGGTCATTGGGATATATGTTTTGTTCCCGGTAAGTGAAGCTTTCTGCTTCTCAGTTGTCACATCCTGAGCTGCTTTCCTCCTTCTGTCATGGTGTTCTGCATCACCTTGGGCCCACAGCAATAGAGTCAGATGTCTATAAACAGAGACCTCTGAAACTGGCTGCAATGCCCTCTGAAACTGTGGGCACCAAATAAACTTTTCTTCCTCTAATACTGTTCTTGCCAGGTCTTTTAGGTCACAGAGGTAAAAAAGCTGACTAAAACAAATTACTAAACGAACAAAACAGGAGAGGTCAAGGATAATATAATGATGGTGAAGAATTCAAGAAGTTCAGCCAGGCATGGTGGTGTGCACCTGTAATCCCAGCTACTAGGGAGGCCGAGGCAGGAGGATTTAAAGTTCAAGACCAGCCTAGGCAACTTAGCATGACCTTGGTTCAAAATACAAAAGGGCTGTGGTTGTAGCTCAGTGGCAAAGTGCCCCTGAGTTCAATACCCCGTACCTCAAAAAACAATGATATACGTGGCTGGAGCAAAGATTGTTAAGCCAGCCATGGCAAAGCAAGAGGCCAGAGGTTCTGGCTCAGAAGAACTCACCAGCTATTGTAGGGAGCTGGAGTTTTAGCCATTAGTTCAAGGATGATGATCTGATAGTATGCCAGACTCATCTACTCTCAATTAGTTCAACTTTAACCAAAAGAATGGGAAAATTGGGCTGGGGATGTGGCTTAAGTAGTAGCGCACTGGCCTGGCATGCACGGCGCGCTGGGTTTGATTCTCAGCACCACATAAAAATAAAGATGTTGTGTCCACCGAAAACTAAAAAATAAATATTAAACAAAAAGAATGGGAAAATTATACCTCACATATGTATAATATGTCAAAATACATTGTACTGTCATGTATAATTAAAAATAATAAATTAAAAATTTTAAAAATGAGTTCAACTGACTTTTGTGATATAAACATAGGATTCTTCAAGTATATGTCAGTCTCAGTGAGTCTCAAGGGAAGGGACCTGGAGCAGGAACGAGCTCTAGGGAATGTACAAGTGATCTGGGCCCTCAGCCTCTTAGGCAATAAATCCACACCAAGGAAAGAAAGGCTGCCAACAAAGGGTCCGGTTCAACTCAGATTGCCAAGGCCCCCACTGTAAGACCACCATCCTTAAAGAACGCTCTTCAACACCACCTCCTCCATTTGAGTGACCCTCCTTTCTATGAATTACAAAAGTCAGATTTAACTAGTCTAGAACTGCAGGGCCTTGATGCGTCTGCCCAGTCATATGCCTCCTGGTGGATGAGCAAAGTGTCCATTGGGAAGTTAGTTATACTGGGATCTGGAGCTCGCAGGAGGCTGGCATAAACAAAAAGATGTAACTTGGGGAATCATCAGTATACAGGGAGATTCTAAATGGGGTTGAAACTGCCCACGGACCTATGTAGAACAATCTATATAAATCCAATCATGTTCACCCATTCCTTGTCTAAAAGCCTTCGTTCACCGAGTTCTTAGCCTATTCTGGATAATCCTGACACCACCCAGCTTCTTTCTATCCTTCTAGTCACACCCAGAATACCTTCTCATCAGCCTCCTGCTATTTCTTTTCTTTTTTCCTTTTTTTTTTTTTTTTTTTGGTACTTGGGATTGAACCAGGGGCGCTCAATCACTGAGCTACATCCGTCCCTTTTTAGAGACAGGGTCTTGCTGAGTTGCTTAGGGCCTCATTAAATTGATGAGGTTGGCTTTGAACTTGTGAACCCTCCTCAGCCTCCTGAGCCACTGGGATTACAGGTGGGTGCCAGGGTGCCCAGTTGCTATTGATGTGGGGTATACATGTTGATTATGGAAGCCTGCTTTCTCATTATACTATTAATAATAGTATCCTTTTTTGGGGGGTGGTTACCGGGGATTTAACTCAGGGGTACTCATCTACTGAGCCTCATCCCCAGCCGTATTTTGTATTTTATTTAGAGACAGGGTCTCAATGAATTGCTTAGCACCTCACTTTTGCTGAGGCTGGATTTGAACTCTCAAACCTCCTGCCTCAGCCTCCCAAGCTTCTGGGATTATAGGCGTGTGCCACTGCACCCAATATTAGTATCCTAATGGAATACTTTCTATGTCTGGCATTGTTTAAACACTTTACATTAATTAATTCATTCAATTCTTCCATCAAGTCTGTGAGAAATTTAGTGCTTTAAATACTCATTTCTAGAGCAAACTGGAGAGGTAGTCCAACAGTGGAACCAGGACTGAACCCAGGCTATCGGGTCCTAACATATTTGCACAGGCTGGGCACATCTGATAAAGACCAAGTTTTTAATTATCAGTCATGCTCTGAACATTCATAAGACCCACCCAATCCCACACAGAAAGCTATCTACCCTTCTCCCTACCTGTATTAGTCAGCTTTTACATGGCTGTGATCAAAATACCTGACAAGGAGTTAAAGTTTATTTGGGGATCACAGTTTCAGAGGTCTTGGTCCATAGATGGATGATTTCATTGTTTGGGACCCAAAGTGTGGCAGTCATGGTTGGGGGTGATGTGTATGGGTGGCCTGGCTACTCATGGCAGGGTCAGAGAGGAGAGAGAGAGAGAGAGAGAGAGAGAGAGAGAAAGAGAATATGAATATATGAGAGAGAAAAAGGAAAAGGAAGGGATTGCAGGGAAGAGGCACCTTCAGGTCACACACCTGGTGACCCACTTCCTCCAGCCATGCCCCACCTGACTTCAGTTACCAACCAGTCATGGACTGATTGGACTGCAGGTCTCACAATCTAATCATTTCACTTCCAAATATTTCTGCATTAACCCAGGAGCTTTTGGGGGACACCTTATATTCAAACCATAACATTCCCTAAGCAATGAAGGAGACACTTGAAAAGGTCTGCCGGACGGTGTGCCTGAAGTTGGCCTGAGCATCTGGAGAGCCTGAAGCCCACACTATTGGGAAACATCCATTTGCCAGGGAGTGTGGCCAACAATTTCTGGCCCAAACTCTTTCCAGAATAAGGGACATAATTTCAGGCAGAGGCTGTCTTCAAAATAATTACACACTGGCTTTGTAAATTAAAAGTTTACATGACGATGGGCTGGGGTTGTAGCTCAGTGGAAGAGCACTTGCCTAGCATGTGTGAGGCACTGGGTTCGATTCTCAGCACCATATATAAAGAAATAAAACAAAGGTCCTTTGAAAACTAAAAAAATATTTAGAAAAAAAAAGTTTACATGACTCTTTAATATTTAATTATTTGCCACACCAGCTTATCTTCAGAATTGAGAAATGAAAGGAGGTCGAGATGTTAAGTAACTGACCTAAAACTACCTGTAAAACTGGGGGAAGCTAACAGTAATGGTGCTCAACCAAGGGCCAGGTGTGCTGTGGAGCAATTTATAATTGATTATCTCTCTAAAACCTCAAAACCATCTATTAAGACATGAACTATTACTTTCTCTCATGATTAGCTTCAGAGATTAAGTTGCTTGTAACAGTGGGGCACAGGCAAGTTCTGACATAATTGAATTATTATATGTAGAGAGTACTTGCTTATAAAACAGTTTCATATTTTTTTAAAAAATTATAGTATCTCTGGGAGTAGATGGTAAAGCTACTTTTATACCCATTCCAGCTGCAGAAACTGGGATTCCTTCAGGTCGAATGATTTGCTTCGGCCTGGTAACAGTATGAATAATATATCATATCCCATATGGCCCCATGGTCCCATCAAACATGGCAGGAAATGCTTATAAAAAGATGTATTTATCTCTAGAGGTAACAAATCAGTGGCAGGTGACATTATTAATAAGCTTCTAATAGGAATAGGAATGACTGGAGCACTCAGAACAGAAGCATTATAATGCAAGGAATTGGTTACATAGGTAACAGAAGAATTGAGATGCCAAACAGGACAGAGAGGTAGCCCAGAGGTTAGTAAACATCCTAAGAAAGACAGAGGATTACCTGTTACCTGGGCTTCAGTATTTGGATCACTGAGTAGAAGCTAGAACCATGGAGGCATGTGTAAGAGAAGCCAAAGTTACAAGTGCCCAAATCTAGTGTTGGAGACTTTCTGTCTCTCACTATACCCCCCCCTCACACACACACACACTGGGCAAACCAAGATGGGAGTCAGCTGACAGCTGAGACTGGGAAATAACTCACAGGGTTCAGCCTGGACTTCACACTGACAGACAGCAGGGCTAGGAATGGGTGAGAAAGGAATCGAAGGTACAGGCCACAGACCAGCTCAGTCGCTGAACGGGCATCACCATTAAGCCAAAAAGACCAAGTGAGCCCCATTCATTATAGAAAAGAAGGCTCTCTGGGAGCGGTTTGTAACACACATTCTGATCTATTGGAGCCACAGGAACCTTATCAGGGCTGAAACCACAGACCGGTTTGACACTGGCATGATCTGATCCAGGCAGGATCCTTGCAGTGTTTACGAACATTTTTAGTCACTTATTAATGGTTAGTCTGACTCAAAGCCAAAGCATCACTTCTAGTGCTCCCGATTCCTTACTCCCCTTCCCTGCTTGCTTTTTTTTTTTGGTGCTGGGGATGAAACCCAGAGCCTTTCTGCATGGTAAGTGTTCTACCACCAAAGCTACCTCCAAGGGCCCCTGCTTGCTTTTTTTCATAGTACAGATTACCACCTGATATTGGATATAGTTACTTATTTATTTGATCATTAATCACTAAAACATAAACTCCATGAAGGCAGGGATTTTTGTTGGTTTTGTCTACTCTTTATTCTGATAGCCTAGAAGAGTGACTGGCACATAGCTGGCATTAAAAAATGTGTTATTTGTTAAGTTAATGAATATTAAATTGGGAGGTTTCACATAAAGAATTTGGATATCTGATTTTCCTTAAAAATCTGGCAACACTGGGCCTGTAACTCAGTTGCCTACAATGCATGAGAACCTGCATTCAATCCCCAACACTAATAAAAAAAAAAAAAAAGGAATACTTTTTCACATTACTGCATTGCAACAACTGGTTAAAGTCATCTTTTATACATGCAAATCTGAGCTTTCTCTCGAGTTTGCCTCTGTTTCCACCATGCTGTATAGTAAAAAACAGTTTAGTTCATTTCCATTACCTGCCTGGGCGCTGCAGGCATCTGAATGTGTCACCTTGACTGGGCCTTAAACTACTCAGTCTACATATAGATGGGGAAAATTAGATACGGGGATGAGTGACAAGCCTCTGGCTGGCTGAACAGTCCAGACTAGAGTTGAGTGAAGGGCTTTTGTTTGATGCCCCTTGTACTGTTTCAGAAGTTGGCCCCCAGGTAACATGGTCCTTTAAAAAAGTGAGATGGTGTGCTGGGAGGTTATATACAGCTTCACTATACAAAGTGCCTGTCTGAAAGGATATTATAATCAAGCAACACACTCCTTGTTTTCAGGGAGGCAGTCCCACTGATATAAATTTGGGGAAATAAAGCAATTATTCCTCATTCATTTTATTCATCCAATTCTAGCAGTTCCTGTTTTTGGAGAGGGGGCTACTGGGGATTGAACTCGGGGACACTCAACCACTGAGCCACATCCCCATTCTTATTTAGTATTTTATTTAGAGACAGGGTCTCACTGAGTTACTTAGCAACTTGCTCTTGCTGGCTTTGAACCTGCCATCCTCCTGCCTCAGCCTCGGGAGCCGCAGGGATTACAGGTGTGTGCCAACGCGCACAGCCAACTCTTAACAGTTGTCCAAAAGCAACAGTATGGCTCTGGGCCTTTGCATATGCTCTAATCTATTTTGTGTACTCTTAATCATCCCTGAGGCCTTGTTCATGGCACTCCTATGAAGATCAGAATTAGCCTGCTCCCTTCCCTGTGTACCCCCACCCATCATGCATCAGGTCTATGCAGTACAGACCTTACTTGTTCTTTAATACTCAGTTCTCTAGTACTTGGAAGTTTAGTGCCGGCAAGGGCTTTTGGGCAGCCATTTCTACAACGATGTGTCTCTCAACAAACAAAAATGTTCAGAATGTTTTAATGAACAAATGTTTCATCAGGCGGTGTCCAACTCGCCAAGGTGGATACCCCCCCACCCCCCCGCCCATCAACCTCTCCCCTGACCCCTGGTCTGGCTGCACGGGACCTTTAGTTCCTCTCCTTCTCTGGGTAGTAGGGGGCCAAATCACGGCAGAGACCAGAACGCACACTCGGGGGGCACAGTCCCATCCCACCTGTCCTCAGAAAACCCTGCAGCCCGGGCCAGGATGAGGCGAAGTCGCAGGCCTCCTTCAAGTTCTCAGCAGCCCTACGGGCTTACCTTGCCCCCAGTGCTCAGAACCTGCCAAGGCCAAGTCTCTACGCTCCCGAACAGCGAGTTCCTGATCATGCCCAGCATGTTGCCGCCGCGCCTTTCAGGCCTCAGCAGTCACCGCCCGCAGAAGGCTCGCAGGCCAGCGGCGGCAGTGGCTGGGAGGGGAGAGGCGGGGCCGCTAGCGCTCCGCCCACCAGAACGACGCTCGGGCAGGGGGCGGGTGGGGGGGCGGGGCGGGGCCAGCGGCTCCGCCTGACCGGGACGACACTCCTGCTGGA
>NW_026000169.1:1617048-1627983 GCF_001458135.2 Marmota marmota marmota
CACCGCCCGCAGAAGGCTCGCAGGCCAGCGGCTCCGCCTACCGGGACGACACTCCTGCTGGAGACCGGGGCGGGCATGCAGCGCTGCCTGGAAGTGGCGGACAGAGCAGAGCCGGGCGCTGCTTGTACCTGCACCCACAGATACCGCGTTGGACACAATTCCCGCCCCCTGACCTCTCATCTAAATGACTGGAAAAGCCGCTGCACTAATTTCCTACCGCATTCTTTCCTACAATCTATTTTAATCACAGATTCTGTTAGTTGTCCGCGCAGCTTTGCATATTCTCTTATATAATCGTCTAAACAATTTTATTACCATTTATTGCATTGTCTGCTCCCTGCCCAGTATTTTACAAATATGATCTCAGTTCCTCACATTACTTTTAAAAATAACATTTTATAGCCATTTTACAAAGGAGGCAAAATAACGTTTCCCAGCCAGTGGGCAGTTTGGCCAGGATTTAAACCAAAGCCTCTGGTGTCAATGTCCAAAAATCTTTGATTGCACAGTCACCCCAGCTTTTTACAGATCTATGTCTACCTCTACATTTGACATTGCTTTCCGATCATTCTTTGAATATTCCTCCTCTGAGGCACATTGATCCCTCCACCAGGTCAGTGACCCCTCTGACTCACCCTTGATATTTGGCTTCTATGTAAGTACACTTCAAACACGGTGTTTTCACAAAAACTGTGTAATCCTGTTTGTTCTAACATTCTGCGAATATGATGTTTGTTTATGTACTTTTAACTCATTGCTCCAAGTGACATAAAATCTGTAGTCATTTGAAATTGTTAACTGAATTCTTAGTCTAATTTGTGGAGGCTACTCTGAGCTTAGCTGAGGGACCTTGTCTTGTGTATCTGACTCTTGGGAGAAAGCACAAGTCCAGCCTGAGCCAGCAGAGGCAATCAATAATGGTGAAATTGCTGATTTCTAGCTTTGTGAAAACAGTAACTTTATTAACTGTGAATAAAAAGATTTACTTTTTGACAAATATTTGTTCATTGCTGTAAAATAAATTACTAAATTACCATTTAATTATTTAGTTTTTTGAATAAAAAAAGAGTCATTGATTGTAAAAGGTACTATTATTTCATGTACTGCCAAGTACATTGTTTACCTGGTAAACAATGACATTCAATTGGTTTAAAATGCATCCAGAGACTTTAAAATATGAAATGGCATTTAGCTTACAATTCATAAGAGATTGTTATGTTGCTTTTTAAGAGTCTGAGTCTTTTTTCTGCTTGCAGCCATGTCTGTCTGTCCCCCACACCCAACTACCCCCTCCCCAAGTGTGTGTGTGTGTGGGGGGGCACTTGCATGCATGGGTGGGGGCTGGGAATTGAACCCAGGTTCTCAAGCATACTAGAGATAGGCAAGCACTCTATCACTAAGCTTGGTCCTTGTCCCTAAAGCCAATCCAATAAGGAGGACAAGATTTTGAGAAAAAAGGAAAAAGAAGGTTTATTGCTTTGTTAGGACTTCTGTCCTAAAGGCTGTGATTCTGCTCATCAGCAGGAACAGGGAGCTTTTAAAGAGGTGATTCAAAGCTGGGTACGGCTTGGGAGGCTGAGGCAGGAAGATCCCAGCAGGATTTCTAGTTCAAAGTCAGCCTCAGCAATTTAACGAGGTCCTAAGTAGCCCAATGAGACCTTGTCTCAAAGATAGAATATTAAAAAGTGCTGGGGATGTGGATCAGTGGTTAAGTGCCCCTGAGTTCAATCCCTGGTACAAAAAAAAAAAAAAGTGATTCAAAGGCTACATTCCCTGTGTTCCCTGTTGGAGTTGTAATTCACTTGTATATTTGTCATTTCTGAGAACCTCTGGTACCATCCCCAAGTCTGGATTACTTGGTTCCTATGGATGTGTACAAGAACAGATATATCTGCCTAAAATGGAGAAGAAAGATAATCCTGTTTCCCATGAGATTAGGGAGGGGGAGAGCCTAGAAAGAAACAGGGAGGTAGGAAGAGAAAGAAACATGTCCATTTTAATTAGGCCAAGGACTTGAACAGAAACTTCTCAGAAGAGGATATACAATCAATCAACAAATACATGAAAAAATGCTTACCATCTCTAGCAATCAGAGAAATGCAAATTAAAACTACTCTAAGATACCATCTCACTCCAATAAGAATGGCAGCCATTATGAAGTCAAACAACAATAGGTGCTGGCGAGGATGGGGGAAGGTACACTCATACATTGCTGGTGGGACTGCAAATTGGTGCAGCCAATTTGGAAAGCAGTATGGAGATTCCTTGGAAAGTTGGGAATGGAACCACCATTTGACCCAGATATTCCCCTTCTCGGACTATACCCAAAAGACCTAAAAAAGAGCATACTACAGGGACACAGCGACATCAATGTTTATAGCAGCACAATTCACAATAGCTAGAATGTGGAACCAACCTAGATGCCCTTCAATAAATGAATGGATTAAAAAATGTGGCATTTATACACAACGGAATATTACTCAGCACTAAAAAATAATAAGATCATGGCATTTGCAGGCAAATGGATGGCATTAGAGCAGATTATGCTAAGTGAAGTTAGCCAATCCCTAAAAAACAAATGCCGAATGTCTTCTCTGATAAGACATTCAGAGGTAATGTCTGATAAGACATTTGGGGGTGACTCAAAATGGGATAGGGAGGAAGAGCATGAGAAGAAGACTACCACTAAATAGGGAAGAGAGATGGGAGGGAAAAAGAGGGAGAAGGGGAGTTGCGCAAAAGATGGAAGGAGAACCTCATTGTTATACAGAATACACATATGATGTTGTGATGAGAAAAAGAAAAAAAAGTGTGTCACATTAAATTGGATAGTGAGAAAGGATGGGAGAGGAGGGGAGGAGTAGGGGGGGATAGGAAGTGCAATAGAATAGAATAGACAATATGATTGATGTATGTACATTCCATATATGTATTATATGTCAAAATACATTCTGCTGTCATGTATGACTAAAAAAAATAAAAATAAATCGTATGGTTAAAAAAAAAAAGAAACATGTCAATTTTAAAAATAAGTTGCAATGGCAGAGCAGCAAGTGCTATATTCAAAGCATAAAGTGGGCCACTGTTACATTGTATCTCCAGTTCATCTGTCTTCTTTCTTATAAACTAACCTCTTAAACGATGAAGGTAAGCAGGTGGCAGTGCATGCCCATAATTCCAGGAGGCTGAAGTAGGAGGATTACAGTTTTGAGGCCAGCCTCAGCAACTTAGTGAGACCCTGTTTCAAAGTAATAAATAGAGGGCTGGGGTTGTGACTCAGTGGTAGAGCACTTGCCTAGCACGTGTGAGGCACTGGGTTCGATCATCAGCACCACATAAAAATAAATAAAATAAAGGTATTGTGTCCATCTACAACTTAAAAGTATTTTTTAAAAAAGTAATAAATAGAAAGGATTGGGGATGCATCTCAGTGGTAAAATACCCCTGGGTTTGATTCCTTGTACTGTGGGTAGAGGTGGGGGAAGAGGGTGAAGGGAAGTTTACATTTTTCTCTCTCTTTTTTAGATGTGTTACATAAAAATTACTGGAAGCCATTTTTTTGCACTAAACTCCTGTACCAGGCCCCAAAAGAACTGGTAAAAATCAAAATGGAGTCATTCATGCTAAATTCTATGTTGTCAACTGAAACTAAGCTGTTTTCTGACTTGAGAAATCAGGATAAGGAAGAGAACAACAGAACTTCCCCAAACTGGCCAGTTTTAATCTAATTTAAACCAGTCGTTTCTTTTTCGATTGTCCTATCTCCCTGCCTCTGCCTTATAAGGAAAGTAATTTTAAGATGACCAATTCATTTTCATTTCCTATTTCTGTTTTCTTCAACACTTTTCTGTCTATAAAACCAAACTTTTCTGCTTTGCTCATTGCAACACTTGTTCTATTTTATAGAACAAAGTGTTGCCTGATTCTAGAATAGAAAATAGAGTCAATGAAGGTCTTTAAGTTGATGCAATTTTGATCTTTGATGGGTGGTTGAGGAGTTTGAATTAGTCATATTTACCTAAGGAAGGGTCTTCAAGCAATACTGAAGGGCTTGACAAGAAGAGGTATGGCCTGGTCGGGAGGGGCCACAGAGAGACAAAGTGAGACACATGATCATAGGCACTTCCAGGGACATCACAGACACAGCAGAAGGTACAGGATATAGGCTCTGGGGCTTCCAAGCACCCTGGAATGGGTGAGGTACAGAGAAAG
Source organism: Marmota marmota marmota (assembly GCF_001458135.2). Classification (NCBI taxonomy): domain Eukaryota; kingdom Metazoa; phylum Chordata; class Mammalia; order Rodentia; family Sciuridae; genus Marmota; species Marmota marmota. The sequence continues at coordinate 1,621,261 of NW_026000169.1, forward strand.
CAAGGGAGCTGAAGAAGGATGGAATAGAGGTGGCTCTGTCTTCTGATTACCTAACTGTCTTCCCATAGGGTGGGCAAGGATGTGGGGGATACTTCTCTTTGTATTCCACCCCTTGCCCTTCAAACCTTATCACCCAGCATTTCCCAGGTCACCTTGGTCCCCAGCCTTGGCCAGGGGCAGAGAGAATATTCAGCCACTGAAAAGAGAGGACTGTTTTGCAGGAAGACACGTTAAAGGTTAATTTTTCTTTCTGATATATGAGATAATTCCTTCTTCCTTTTGTGCAGGAAATGTTCATTAAACCAACATAATTTCTTGAGTCAGAAGGGTTTTATGGGAGTTTATGTTTGAAAGATGAGGGCTGGGATTGGGCTTGTAGCTTAGTAATCAAGCACTTGCCCAGCATGCACAAGGCCCTGGGTTCAAATACATATGTAACATTACTTTGGGTTCACATTTGGTTAAACCTGATTTTTACCTTTATTCTTCCCTCGAATCAAAAATGCATGTTATATTGAGAACGTGCAATGTTATACATTCTTTATCCACAAATAGGACTAAGTCATGGAGCCTTGTTGTGAAAAAACATTCATGACACTTACTGAAGATTTTTAGCAAGTAAGGGAAGCTATTCAAGGGGAGCCTATTGCAACCGGTGTAGGGCTCATTGCAGAGGGGAAGAGAGTTGGGGCTCAACTCTGAATACAAGGAAGAGTGGGAATTTAAAGCCCAGGTGCTGAGTAGAGGTCAGAGGGTAAAAATTATTCAGAGGACACATCAGGAATAAGGAAAGATTCTGGCTAACTGACCTAACAGGCCAAACTTGCTGAAAACAGTCCAGGATAACCAGACCTCACCTGGGGGATGGTGAATGATAAGGAACCCAATAGATATTGAGGGTGATCAAATATTGAGGGTAGGGGTTTCTGGCTTTCTGGCTAAACTGACTTAACAGAATTCTTGCTGAAAGTAGACACTGCATAGATGGAACTCAGAGGTCCAAAAGTCAGAGACCAGTTGAGAGAGAGTTCATGACAGCCTGAGTAGAGTTTGGTCAATGAAATGGTGTCTTGCTACGCTACCCAGGTTGGCCTCAAACTCCTGGTCTCAAGAGGCCCCACTTCTCAGACTTCCAAATAGCTGGAACTACAGGCACACTGCACTAGGGAGAGAATCTTTTTCACAGGTAGGAGAAGCCATTTCTCTTTTGGTCTTCCACCCTTCAGAATAACATTTAATTTATTGTTTTAAAAACTACTCATACAGGGGCTGGGGTTGTGGCTCAGTGGTAGAGTGCTCACCTAGCATGCAGGAGGCACTGGGTTCGATCCTCAGCACCATATAAAAATAAAATATTGTGTCCACCTAAAATTTTAAAAATAAATATAAAAAGAAAACTACTCATACATTAACTGGGCATGGTGGCACATACCTGTAATCTCAGCAACTTGGGAGGCTGAGGCAGAAGGATCACAAGTTCAAAGCTAGCTTCAGCAATTTAGCAAGGCCCCAAGCAAATTAGCAAAACCCTGTTTCAAAATAAAAAATAAAAAAATGGCTGGAGATGTGGCTTAGTTGTTAAACACTCTTGGGTTCAATCCCTGGTGCCCCTCTGCCCCCTCAAAATCACTCACACATTAAAAATTGGCATTTTACTCAAATATACCTATTGTGGCAAATATACAAAGAATAGTACTAATTAGGCCAGTGCACTAAAATAACTCCTAATGTCTTTGGCATCTTTACTGTGTGACAATTAATACTTAGTTTTTCCTGAGAGGAAAAAAATGCTCTTAATATGCAGGTAAGCCACATTTCTGAACCTTCAAAGCTGAGGCTGAGTAGTAAGCCCAGGACCATGGTGTCTCAGGGGAGAGATCAAGGTTGGAAGGATAGATATGAAAGGCATTGGCCTCTTTTGCTGATCAGTGGCATCTCAGAAATGATGAAACTGCTCAGACAGAGAATGTAGAATAAGAAAGAGAGTCTGAGAAACCCTAAGGGATATCAGCACTCAACAGTAGGAGTCATCGTCCTGTGGAGAAAGAGAAAGAGGGAGTTATTCAAAGGGAAAATCCTAGGAGTCACCGAGTCCAGAAGCCAAGAGAAGAGCCTGTTCCAAGAAGGAGTGGTGGACAAAGCCAGATGCTGCCAAGAATTTAAGTGAGAAGGAGACTAGGAAGTGACCACTGGAATTAGCAGCAAGAATGACTCTGACCTTGGAAAGAATGGTTACCATGCAGGTTGGGGGTGCAGAAATCCTTTATGAGCAAGCTGTGGAAAGAATGGGTGATAAAGAAGTGGAGAGGATACAGTTTGGCTGTTAAGGGGAGGTGGGAAATACACACACAGGCAGCTGAACCAAGAGGTAGGTTGAAGATGCATTTTTTTTGTTGTTGTTTGTTTGACATGGGAGAAACTTAGCTAGTTTTAGTTTTGCAAGGAAGGAGCTAGGAAGAAGACACGTGTTAAAGGTTCTGGAGGGAGCTGGTTGACTAAGCGGTGCTCCTAAGAAGTTAAAAACAAATATCAACAACAACATGGGAGGTTGGACATAGTTTTCATTATAGGAAGAGGGAAGGAGGAAAAGACAGGCATTTGTGTATGCACTTTTGTAGGTTGGAGGTGGGCAATTGTGGAAGCTCTTGTTGGCTTTATTTTTCTCTGTGAAGTAGGTTATGAAAATGATGGAACATGTAGCAGGCTATGGCAGGTACCGTTCTTTGCAATCAGGGCATTGGCAAATCAAAGAATAACTGGCAATGAGGCAACGGGCATATGCAAACTAAGAAGGCTGGATTTTATTCTCAAGGTTGTGGGTCTCTATCTCACTAGGATTTTTATGTGAGGTGGCTGAATAATTGAAGTTCCTGGCCAGGCAAGGTGGCTCATGCCTATAAACTTAATGGTTTAGGAGACTGAGATAGGAGGATTTTAAGTTTGAGGCCAGCCTCAGCAATTTAGTGGGGTCTATGCAATTTAGTGAGACCCTGTTTCAAAATAAAAAATAATCCAGGGGTGATGGCACACACCTGTAATCCCAATGGCTCAGAAAGCTGAGGCAGGAGGATCCAGAGTTCAAAGCCAGCCTCAGCAAAAGCAAGGTGCTAAGCAACTAAGTGAGACCCTGTCTCTAAATAAAATACAAAATTGAGCAAGGGATGTGGCTCACTGGTCAAGTGCCACTGAGTTCAATCCCTGGTACAAAAAAAAAAAAAGTGCTGACTATGTGGCTCAGTGGTTAAGCACCCCTGAGTTCAATTCCCACTACAAAACAACAAATAAACAAATAAAACCCTGGTGTTCCTGCCTCACCTCAGGAGTAATTTCTGGTGCCCCTTCTTAGAACACAGGGCAAAATCAGCAAAGGAAGTATTTACTTACCAGTAATTGTTTCCCTTCATCTTTCCCTCTAAATTGCTAACACTGGCTTTGAACTTGCAATTCTTCTGCCTCAGCCTCCTGAGCTGCTGGGATTACAGGCATGCATCACCACACCCTCCTCATCTTTCCCTCTAAATGGTAAAATAAAAGTTCATCTCTTTTAATTTCCAACATTTCTCAAGATCTGATTTGTTTAATGTGGTTTGTTAATCTAGCACATTGTTTATTTAGTACCTACCCTGTTTCCAGTTAATCTCTGGGGTTCTAAACTGTATCGGACAAAAATTTTTGAAACACTGGAGTTCAAACTTCCATGTGGAGATGGGTGGTCAGTAAACACATTAATAATCTCTAACAGGGCATGGTGGTGTGTGTTGAGGCAGAGGTTTGTCAGAGTGTGCCATGTTAGATGGGATGGTGACATCTAAACAGACCCAAAAGAAAAATCCAGAATAATCAAGGAGATGGCTGGGAACAAGTTTTCAGGAAGAACTGGGCCAGGGTCTTGAGGTGGAGAGTACCTGGAATGTTGAAGGAAATAAGGAGGCCAGTGAGCTGGAGGTGAATGAGAATCACCAGCTCCAACCATTACAGGTTGGGTGACCTTGGGTGACTTATTTGTTCTTTCTGTATTTCCAGGTTCTTATCCACAAAATGGAAATAATGATAATACCTTGTAGACTTGTTAGGAGGACAGTTATAAAGTACTTAGAAGAGGGCCTGGCACAGAGTAAGTGCCCCAAAGTCCATCCTTCACCAAGAAGGAAGAAAAATGACTATTTTTATTTGGGGGGGCTGTCTCTTGGTCAATCAGCTCACTCTTGAAGCATGTAGGACCTAGTAGGCCATTTACTAAAGGGCTTGGGGTTTATTTTGAATAGCATGGGGAGCCATTGAAGGGTTTAAAAGGATCCCTCTTGCTGTTGTGTTGTTGAACACAGATTGTGGGAGGGCTGGGCAGAAGCAGGGAGACCATTTGGGAGAGTCTTGAGGTATAGGAGTGCAGGTGAGAGACGCTGGAAGCCAATGGTGGGAACCGTAGAGATGGTGAGAGGTGGTTACACTTTGAATGTACTTGAAGGCACAACTAACAAGATTTGCTGGTGAAATGGGGTGTGTGGTGTTGAGGGTGACTCCATGACGTTTGGTCTTAATGAATTAAGAACTTTATGGCCCTTCCTCAGGAGTACTGTACTCTGCCTCAGCTACTCAGCTCTTGCTTGCAATTGCTCAAATAAGAACAAATATAGCTCTCAAATAACCAATGGTTTTTAGCTACAGTACAGTCTAAGTTTTATACTTAGAAAAGGGAGTATGTTGGGGCTGGAGATGTGGCTCCAGCGGTGACGCGCTTGCCTGGCATGCACAGGGCGCTGGATTCAATCCTCAGCACCACATAAAAATAAAATAAAGATGTTGTGTCCACCGAAAACTGAAAAATAAATATTAAAAAATTCTCTCTCTCTCTCTGGAAAGAAAGAAAGAAAGAAAGAAAGAAAGAAAGAAAGAAAGAAAGAAAGAAAGAAAGAAAGACAGACAAGGGAGTATGTTTTTTCTGCAGGAAGTGGTCTGCATAGATGACTTTGGCTTGTATGCTGACAAACCATTGTACTGGTGCTCAGAGCCCTTAGTTTCTGGTAGTCACAGCTTTCCAAACATTACCACTTCCCACCTGGTTTCTGCTTACACTGGCATAGCTAAGTAGTCCAGTTGGGCAGTTCTTCTAAATATAAGTATCTGTTTCAAAATTACACTCAAGCTCTACCTCTTGCGAAAAATAAAACAAAACAACAACAACAAAAAACCCCACCACATTTGCATGTTGAAAAGAATGTTTTTCCAGCTTTTACCATTCCTAAAAAATGGTATTTGAATATTGTATAGGCAAATTTTAGTTGGCATTAAACTTCCTCTCACCCTAGCTAGCAGTCATTGTAAAGAGCAAGTGTTACCCAGATGCTTGGTCTAGTGTAATGACAAAGAATGTCTATTTTCCCCATTTTACACCTTTGCCTCCTCAAATGGCTGCTCTGCTAAAGCCTCACCGGGACTTTGGCTACGCTGATGTTTTGTGACTCTGTCCTTATCTAGATTTTAGACCACAGCGTAGCCGCTACCTGCAGTACAATGAGACAATGTGTGTTCATGTGAGGAAAGTGAGAACCCAGCAGTTCAACAAAAATTTATGAGCTGTTTTTGCCAGGTGCTGGAAACCGAAGAAGGGTTACAGTACACGTCCTCTTGATCAGGTAATTTTACACTTGTGTGAGTTGTTGAGAATATATGGTCCCCCGTCAGACTGAGATAGACTTGATTTGTTTGGATTTTTTTTTGGGGGGGGGGTGGGTACCAGGGATTGAACTTAGGGCACTCGACCACTGAGTCACATCCCTAGCCTTATTTTGTATTAGAGACCGGGTCTCACTGAGTTGCTTAGTGCCTCGCTACATGAAAGAGGCTGGCTTTGAGCTCACAATCCTCCTGCCTCCGCCTCCTGAGCTGCTGGGATTACAGATGTGTACCACCACACCCAGCCTCTTTTTGGTACTGGGGATTGAACTCAGGGTCACTTGACCACTGAGCCACATCTCCAGCCCTATTTATTTTGTATTTTATTTAGAGACAGGATCTCACTGAGTTGTTTAGTGCCTTGCTTTCTGCTGAGGCTGACTTTGAACTCTGGATCGTCCTGCCTCAGCCTCTCCAGTCATTGGGATTATAGGCATATACCACTGTGCCCAGCCAACAATTATTTTTTTTAAGTTTATTTATTTATTTATTTATTTATTTATGTAGTGCTGAGGATTATACCCAGTGCCTCACACATTAGGTGAGTGCTCTGCCACTGAGCCACATCCCCAGCCCACTTCTTTGGATTTTAATGTAAACAAACTAAGGGAAAAAAAGTCTAAATAATACAGAAAGTTGAACCCAGGAGGTATTCTTTGTATGTTTAAAGAATTCCTTTGGTGAAGAGTAAGGTATTTATATTCTGTAAAAATATCTCTTCACAAAGAGTAATGATACAGTGGACAAAATGGACAATCCCTTCCCCCAGATGATTAAAATAATTTAAATTGACATCACCAATAAGGGGTGATGTGTTTCTGAACTGATGCTATTAAAAGGATAGACAATTGCCTATTTATCCAGGTGTGGTGGTGCATGCCTATAATTCCAGAGGCTTGGGAGGCTGAGGCAGGAGGATTGCAAATTCAAAGCCAGCTTCAGCAACTTAGCAAGGCCCTAAGCAACTTATTGAGACTCTTGTCTATAAATACAAAAAAAAAAAAAAAATTGTCTATTTGGCCTTCTAGCCAAAAAAAAAAAAAAAAAGAA
>NW_026000169.1:1628001-1658831 GCF_001458135.2 Marmota marmota marmota
CAAAACAAAAAAAAAAAAAAAAAAGTAATGAGTCTAACTATCAAGACATCAGAAAAAATAAATTGAAGAAAAATCTATAAAATGAATGGTCTGTATTCTTATATGACAATATCTCAAAAGACAAGAAAAGACTGTGGAATTGACCCACATTAAAGGACACTAAAGAGATATTACAATTTACAATTAAGTGTTGTCTGTGATTATGGACTGGACACTATATTAGGAAAAAATTGCTATAAAGAACATTAGTGAGGTGGGCACGATTACTATACCTGTAATCCCAGTGGCTCAGAAGGGTGAGGCAGGAGAATTGCAAATTCAAAGCCAGCCTCATCAATTTAGGGAAGTTCTAAGCAATTTAGCAAGACCCTGTCTCGAAATATATATATATATATATATGAATGAACTGGGGATGTAGCTCAGTGTTCAATGCCTGGTACCAAAAAAAAAAAATTAGTGAAACAGCTGTCTAAATTGGAATAAGGACTGTGGATAAGATGAAAGGATTATATCACTGTTGAGTTTTCTGAAGTTGACAACTGTTTTGTAGTTGTGTGAGAAAATATCCTTGTTATTAGGAAATATACACTGAAATATTAAAAGAATAAGGGGGTATGATATATACAACCTACTGAAGGGAAAGTGAGTAACGAGAGACAGGTAAGCAAGAAATGAGAGACGGAGACCAGGCAGAGCTACACAGGAGAGTCTTTTTTTTTTTTTTTGTCAGAGCTGACAAAATTAAAGGCCATCATCTCTCTATAACATAGAGAGGCAAAACAGGCTTGGGTTCCGGGACTTTTATAGGGCGGACTCAGGAATCAGAGCTGAGCAGGTCCTGATGCAGGTGGTTAGGGGTTGGGTTGGTATGAGGGAGTGGTGAGGGTATGGTATGAGGGCCTCAGAAAGGCCCTTGGGCGGGAAAGTGAAACTTTTTTCTTAAAATGGCAGCTGTCACTTAAGATTGCCATCCAGATGCTAAGCAAAGACTTTATACTTACTATCAAAATCCATGGAGATAATTTGTCACACACACACACAAACACACACACACACACAAACACACCCCACTTCTTTAACTTCATATTTAGTGTCCTCTTTCTTGTTGACTGTATTCCAGCCATACTGGTCTTTGCATTTCTTGAGAATATAGATATATTCTAGATTAGGGATGTGGCACCTACTAATCTACTGCTTGGAATGTTCTTCCTCTATGTTCAGGTTATCGATCACCTTTTCAGAGAGAACTTTTGTGACTACCCAAACTAAAGTGCTTCCTTTCTCCTAGAGCATTTAGCATCATCTGAAAATATTTATTTCATTCTGATGCTCTTTTCCCTGCTTTTGTCTCTTCTTACTAGAATGCACACATCCTAAGAGGAAGGAGCTCAATTACAACTCTGTCCATAGTACCTAGAATAATACCAGAAATATCAGCTCTTGATAAGTTTGTGCAATGGATGACGGTGGGACAGGGTGCGGTGGTGTGAGATGGGGCAGGGCTCTAGGAGGAAAGTGATGGTGTGACATGGTCATAGGAGGGAATGTGTGTGCATTAGTGTCTGATGATCCAAGTACATTTTCAAGAAAGGGGACATTTTTAAAAGTGTGCTTAAAAGAAGAAGAGGGAGAAAAGGGGTGGGGGGGAGGAGAGCAAGCATGACCAAGGGAAAAGTTGTATACAATGCTTATTGAAACTTAAAGGTTGATCGTAATCAGCAAAAATTATGAAAAAGAAAAACCAAAAGAAGAGGAACATTATCGACATGGCCGTAGTTCAATTTTAAGGTCAGCTATTTCTTTTTGATGACATAGTCAAGAATGATGAGAGGAGCTATTAGCATCTGTATTGGTTCCTTGTCCATTTATTAACATCTGTATGGGTTCACTATTCTTTATTTTGGAAAATTTATTAATTTTGGAAGATTTCCCTTCCATTTTATTTAGGATGTTATAATTTTACTATTGGGATCAGCACCTGGCTGTTGTCTTTGGCTTTTCATCCTTGTTTGTGACACTTCTTTCGTAGCGCTCTTACCTGTGAGCCTGTGATGTGGGCCGATGGTCCTCAGTGTACTTCTTGCATTTATGCATTGTCTGGAGAGCCTTTAATAATGCAGATTCCTTGACCCCAAATCAGAATCATGGGCAACAGGAAGACTGTTAACTTTTCAAAATTTTCATGTATTTTTTTTAGCTGAATATATGTTTCAAAAATTCAAAATATACTGAAGGATATGAAATAAAGAATTTTCCTTCTAGCTTCTGTTTCCCAGCTACCCACTTCCCTTTCTCAGAAATATAAATTGTTTTATTAACTATATGTAATTTTTTTCTGGAGATATTTTATGTATAGACATGTCAATATATGCATATATTCTTCTCCCTACTCCTGAATTACTCACATGGTAATATACTGTATGCATACTTTCTGTACTTTTTAAAAATATGACAATATATTTTGGAAATAATTCCAAAATATTTCAGGGTACATAAGAAGCACCTCATTGTTTTCACAACTGTATAGATTTTCATGCATGTATGTATGTGCCAAATTATTTGACAACAAGCAGCCTATTAGTGGACATTTATGTTGTTTTAAATTTTTTGAAAATAACAACAGTGTTGCAGTGAATAACTGCTTGCATACATCATTTCCCACCTGTGCAAGTGAAGAAAATTTTCCTGGGTCAGAGGATATGTAACATTTAAATTTTTGATAGATATTTATGTTAGTCTGCTTTGTCACCACAATAAATATCTGTGATAACCAACTTATAAGAGAAGGGTTTATTCTGGGCTGTTTGGGGGGCTTTAGTCCATGATCAGATAGCCCTACTCCTTTGTGCCATGGCGTACATTGGAGTGGAATCCTATGGCAGAGGAAAGCCACTCACCTTATGGCCAGGGAGGGAAAGAGTTAAAAAAAGAGGAAAGGGGCTAGAACCCACCCTTCCCTTCAGAGACACCCCACCCCCCAGTGACCATAAGACCTCTCACCAGGCCCCACCCTTTAAAGAATCCATCATCTTCTAATAGCACCAAGCAAGGGACTAAGCCCTTAACATGTGGGCCTTTTGGGGCGACATTTAATATCCCAACTATAGCAACATTGCTAAATATTCTTCCATCTGGGTTGGTAAATTCACCAGTACAACTGTTCTGGCCTGTGATTTTCTTTTTTGAATGATTGTTCATAACTGATTCAATTAAAATAGAGCTATTCAGCTATTTATTTCTCCTTGTTTGAGTTTTGGTATTTGTATTTTTTAAGAAATTGGTCTATTTTATCTAAATTATCAAATTTGTAGACATGGAGTTGTTCATAATATTCCATTAATGTCCTTTTAATGTTTATAGGGTCAATAGTGATCACCTCTCATTTCTGACATTGGTAATTTGGGTCTTCTCTTTTTTTCTTAGTTAGCTTGGCTAGAAGGTTACTAATTTTATTTATCTTTCCAAAGAATCAGTGTTTTGCTTTGTGATCCCATATATTGTTTTTCTGTTTTCAACTTCATTGATTTCTGTTCTGATTTTTATTATTTCTTTAGTTCTTGCTTTAGGATTGATTGCCTTTCTTTCTCTAGTTTCCTAAGGTAGAGGCTTAGATAAATTTATCTTAGACTTCTTTGCCTGTCTAATACATGCATTAAATTTTCCTATGATACTGCTTGTGTTGCATTTCACACATTTTTGTAGTTGTTTAGTTTGTTTGCTTTTTGGTGCTGGGGATTTAACCTAGGGCTTGTGCCTGCTAAACATGTGCTTTACCATTGACCCATGCACCTCCAGTCCATTTCACAAATTTTAAAAAGTTGTATTTTCATTTAGTTCAAATTTCTTTTGAAAATTATATTTTGACTGTGTGTTATTTGGCAGGATTTTCCATCTATCTCTCCCTTATCCATTTCTAGTTTAGATCCATTGTGGTCTCAGAAATTCCTTTGTATGACTTATATTCTTTTTAATTTGCTGAGGTATGTCTTGTGGCCAAGAATGTGGTTTTTCTTGGTGAATGTTCTGTGTAGGCTTGAGAACAGTGTGTATTCTATTACTGTTGGATGGAATAATCTATAATGTTAATTAGATCAAGTGATTGATAATGCTATCCAGGTCAGCTATATCCTTACTGATTTTCTGCCTGCTTGATTTATCAATTTCCAGCAGCAAGTTGTTGAGGTCTCTAACTATAACAGTTGATTTGTTTATTTTCTCCATTCAGTGTGGGCTTTGGCACATTTAGGAGTGTATATCTTCTTGGATAATCGACCCTTTGTCATTATGTAGTGCCCCTCTATCTTCGAAATTTTTTCTTGTTCAAAAGTCCATTTGTCTGAAATAAATATAGCTCCCCCAGCATTCTTTTGATTAGTGTTAGCATGATCTATCATCTATCTGTTTTTCTCCATCCCTTCACTTTTAATCTGTCTTCATAATTAAAGTGGACTTCTAGTTGAGAGTACCATGTTGAATTTTGTTTTTCTTTTCTACTGACAGCCTTTCTCTTTTAATTGATAATCTTTGTTGTTATATTTCGATAGATATCATCTATGTTTGTAACTGTTTTTTATTTATTGCCAGAGCCTTCTTTTTCTGTCTTCTCTGGTTTTAATTGCACAGTATTTTATATGATTGCATTTTACCTGCTCTCTTAGTTGATCAATAATGTCTCTTTGAAAAAAATAGTAGTAGTTTTCCTAGAGTTTACAATACATGTCTTTCACTAATCTAAGTCTACCTTCAAATAACACTATGCCACTTCACGTGTAATGCAGGTACTCTATATTTTATTTTTCATAGCATGGCTATATCTTTATTTATTCAGTCACTTTTTCTATTGACAAGGAATTATCTTTTATCCTGTTCTTAGCCACTTTGGATAGTATTGCAAAAAAAACATACATTCCCTCATGAATTGAATACAATTGTTTTTAAGCAATAAATTCCTGGAGGTACCATGCTCATTGCTGTGGTCTGGATCAGTGTCCACCAAAGGTCTAAGTGTGACAGTTGGTTCCCTGCTCATGGTGATAATGGAGATGGTGGAACCTTGAAGAATTAGGTCATTGGGGCATGCCCTCAACAGGGATTGTAGTACCATGGTCTTATCTCTTTGTATCCAAACTATCATGAGGTGAGAAGTTTCCTCTGCAACATGCTCCTGCCATGATGTACTGCCTTGCCACGTGCTCAAAAAATAATGCATTGAACTAACCATGGACTGAAAACTTCAAAACTGAGCCAAATGAATCTTTTCTTTTCTCTTTCCATTTTTTTTTTTTTTTAGTGGTGCATTGCAGTTGTATTTAATGATGGGAATTTGTTGTTACATATTTGTATGTGTGTACAATTTAACAATATAATTTGTCCAACCATCACTCCCCAGGGCTTCTCCCCTTCCTCTCCTTCTCCCAGTCCTTGGTCTTTTTCCTCTATTGGTCTCCCTATGATTTTCATGAGATTCCCCACCCTCCACCTTTCTTTTCCTTTTTCCTCTCTAGCTTTCACATGTCAGAGAAAACACATGACCTCTGACCTTCTGAGTTTGGTTTATTTCACTTAACATAATGGTCTAAACTTCTATCTATTTTCCTGCAAATGACATGATTTCATTTTTCTTTATGGCCGAAACTCCATTATGTATATATACTACATTTTCTTTATCCATTCGTGCATTGATGAAACCTAGGCTGGTTCCATAGTTCAGCTGTTGTGAATTGTGCTACTATAAACTTGAGTATGCATGTGTCACTATAGTAAGATGACTTCAATTCTTTAGGATGAATACCAATGAATGCTATATTTGGGTCATATGGTGGCTCCATTTCTAATCTTTTGAGGAACCTCCATACTGATTTTCATAGTGGCTATACTAATTTACAAACCCACCAACAATGTAAATGTATTCCCTTTTCTTCATAACCTCTCCAGCATTTATTATTGTTTGTATTCTTGTTCCATTCTAACTGGAGTGGGATGAATCTCAGTGTAGTTTTGACTTGCATTTCCCTAACTGCTAAAGATGTTGCAAGTTTTTTCATATGTTTATTGGACCTTTGTATTTCTTCTTTTGAGAATTGTCTGTTTAATTCATTTGCTTGCTTATTGGGCTATTTGTTGGGGGGTTTTGGTGTTAAGTTTTTTGAGGTCTTTATATATTCTAGATATTAATCTTCTGTCAGAAGAATACATAGCAAATATTTTCTCCTATCCTGTAGTTCTCTCTTCATATTTCTTATTGTTTCCTTTGCTGTACAGAAGGTTTTTAATTTGATGCCATCCCATTTGGCATTATTTCTGAGCTTTAGGAGTCCTATTGAGAAGGTCGTTGGTGCCTGGGTCTCTATATTGGAGTGTTGACTCTATGTTTTCTTCTAGGAGTTGCATAGTTTCTGGTCTAATTCCTAGGGTTTTTATCCATTCTGAGTTCATTTTTGAACAGGGTGAGAGATAAAGGTCTAGATTCAGTCTTCTACATATGGATAACCTGTTTTCCCCAGTACCATTTGTTAAAAAAAAAAAAAAAAAAGATACTTTTTTTTTTTCCCCAAAGAATGTTTTGGACTCTTTAGTCAAGGATCAGATGACGATAAATGTCTGGGTTTGTCTGGTGTCTTTCTTTCTTTACTACTGGTCTATTTTCAGCCAGTACCACAAGGTTTTTGTTACTATAGCTTTTTAATATAGTTTGAAGTCAGGTATTATGATGCCTCCAGGATTGCTTTTCTTTCTTTCTTTTTCTTTTTTTTTGCTATCCTGGGACTTTTATTCTAGGGCTGTTTTTTATAGTTGTGTGAAGAATGTCATTGATCTTTTGATGGGGGTTGCATTGAATCTGTATATTGTGTTTGGTAGCTTGGCCATTTTAACAATATTAATTCTGCCTATTAATGAACAAGGGAGGTCTTTCCATCTTCTGACACATTCTTCAATTACTTCCTTCAGTGTTCTAAAGTTTCCATTGTAGAGGTCTTTTACCTCCTTGGTTAGATTTATTCCTAGGTATTTTTTTACACTATTATGAATAAAATTGTTTTCCAGATTTCTTTCTCAGTGAATTCATTGTTGGTATATGAGAAAGCTATTGATTTTTATATGTTGATTTTGTAAAGTGCTACTGAATTTATTTATTAGCTCTAGCAGTCTTCTGGTGGAGCTTTTTGTATATTTATGTATAGAATCATGTGCAAACAGTGATAACTTGACTTCTTCCTTTTCTATTTTTATCCCCTTTTTCCCTTCTCTTACCTAATTGCTATGTCTAGAATTTCTAGACTAAATTAAATAGGAGTGGTGAGAGTAGACACCTTGTCTTGTTCCAGATTTTAGAGGAAGTGCTTTCAGTTTTTCCCAATGTTTACTATGAGGTTGACTTTGGGTTTTTGGTCTGTCTATCCCTAGTTTCTTGAGTGTTTTTTTTTTTTAATCATAAATGGATGTTGAATTTGTCCAAGGCCTTCTCTGCATCTATTGAGATAGCTAAGTGATTTTTTCTTAATTCTACTTGTATGATTAATTACATTTATTTATTTGCATGTGCTACCCCATACTTGGAATAAAACAAACTTTGTTGTGATGTATGATAGGTTTTTTTTTGATACTGGGGATTGAACCCAGGGGTGCTTAATCACTGAGCATCTCTCTGAATTTCTTAGGGCCTCACTAAATTGCTGAAACTGGCTTTGAACTCATGATTCTCTGTCTCATCCTCCTGAGTTGCTGGGATTACAGGCATGTACCACTGCAGCTGGCTACAATCTTCTTAATGTTTTGTTGAATATGATTTGTTAATATTTTATTAAGGATTTTTGCATTGAAGTTCAGGAATATTGGTCTGTTGTTTTCTTTTCTTGATGTGTCCTTATCTGCTTTTGGTGTGAGTGTGATACTGGCTTCATAGAATAAATTTGGAAGTGTTCCATCCCTTCTATTTCTTAGAATGATTTGTATAGCATTGGCATTGATTCTTCTTTAAAGAAGCATTCTCAGCTGGTAGAATTCAGCTGAGAATCTATCTGATGCTGGGTTTTTCTTTGTTGGAGGGCTTTTAATTACAGCTTCTATCTCATTACAAGTTATTGATCTGTTTGGATTTTCTATGTCCTCTTGATTCAATTTTGGCAGATCATGTATGTGCATCATTAGGTTGTTTGGGATATTTATGACTTTCTTACATAGGCATTTATAGCTATAAACTTTCCTATTAAAACTGCCTTCATAGGGTCCAGAGGTTCATTACTATTCTTGTTTGAATCTAAGAATTTTTAAATTTCATTTTTTCAGATATTCTATCACCCATTAAT
This sequence comes from Marmota marmota marmota, assembly GCF_001458135.2. NCBI lineage: Eukaryota > Metazoa > Chordata > Mammalia > Rodentia > Sciuridae > Marmota > Marmota marmota. Next base: position 1,636,308 of record NW_026000169.1, read on the forward strand.
TGTTCAAAAGTGTATTTGTTCAATCTCCATGTATTATATAGTTCCATATCGTTTTGTTGTGTTGATTTTAAATTTTGTTCTATTATGATCTGATAAGATACAAGGAATTATATCAGTATTTTTTGGTACTTGCTGAGTTGCTTTGTGACCTAAAATATGGTCTATTTTGGAGTAGCTTCCAAGGGCCACTGAGAAGAAAATGTATTCAACTGTTGTTGGATAAAATATTCTTTAGATGTTTGTTAGATCCATTTGATCTACGATATTTTTTAGGTCCAAAAATTATTTTAATGAGTTTATGTTTGTATGATCTATCTAATGTGGAGGGAAGTGTGCTTAAATCACCCAGTATTATTTTATTTGGATCCATTTGAGGCTTTAATTTGAGTAGTGTGGGCTGGAGATGTGGCTCAAGCGGTAGCGCGCTCGCCTGGCATGCGTGCAGCCCGGGTTCGATCCTCAGCACCACATACAAACAAAGATGTTGTGTCCACCAAATACTAAAAAATAAATATTAAAAAATTCTCTCTCTCTCTCTCTCTCTCTCAAAAAAAAAATCTTCTTCTAAAAAAAAATAATTTGAGTAGTGTCTCTTTTACACAATAACTTGCACCCATGTTTAGGGCATAAGTTTTTATTATTGGTATTTCTTCTTGTTGGATTATTCCCTTTACTAGTATGTAGTGTACTTCTTTGTCTCTTCTGATTAACTTTGGTGTGAAGTCTGCTTTGTCAGATATGAGAGTAGTTACTCCTGCTTGTTTTTAGGCTCCATTCACAGGGTATATTAATCTTCATTGTTTAATTTCAGCCTGTGGCTGTCTTTGCCTGTAAGGTGAGTCTCTTGTAAGCAATATATGGTTTGGTCTTGTTTTATAATCCTGTAAGTCTGTATCTTTTAATTGGAGAGTTGAGACCATTTACATTTGATGTTATTAAAGAGAGCTATTTATTAATTTCTGCCATTTTGATTTATTTATAATGTTTAATTTGGTCCTGTTTCTCATTTGCTTTGCTACTTTTTAAATATGACATTCATTTGTGAGCTCTGGGGTTTGTTTTTTATTTCTTCTGTGTGGAGTATTTCTTCAAGTAAGTTCCATAGTGTTGGCTTAGTAGTCTCTTTTAGTTTATGCTTATCTTATAAGGCTTTTATTTCCATTATGATTCTGAAGGATAATTTTGCTGGACATAGCTATCTTGGTTGACAGTTATTTTCTTTCAGGACTTTGAACACAGCATTCCAAGCCCTCCTAGCTTTTAGAATTTGTGCTGAGAATTCAGAAGCAATTCTGAATAACTTGCCTCTAAATGTCACTTGACTTTTTCTCTTGAGGATTTTAAAATTCTATCCTTGTTCTGTGTAATAGGCATTTTATTATAATATTTCATGGAGAGGTTCTTTTTTTATCTTATCTATTTGGGGTTCTGAATTCCTCCTGTATCTGGATGTCTATCTCATTCTGAAGGTTTCGAAAATTTTCTGTTATTATTTCCCTGAAGAGTTTACCCATTCCATGAGTCTGCATCTCACAACCCTCCTCAATTCCAACATTCTTAAATTTGGACTCTTAATGTTGGTCCCAGAGTTCTTGTTTTTTCTGATAATAGTTATTTCTTTTCTTTTCTTTCCTTCCTTCCTTCCTTCCTTCCTTCCTTCCTTCCTTTCTTTCTTTCTTTCTTTCTTTCACCAGGGATTAAACTCAGGGGCACTCACCACTGAGTTACATCCCCAGCCCTATTTTGTAATTTTATTTAGAGATAGGGTCTCACTGAATTGCTTAGTGCCTCGTGTTGCTGAGGTTGTCTTTGAACTCACCATCCTCCTGTCTCAGCCTCTTGAACTGCTGGAATTACAAGCATGTGCCACTGCACCTGGCTCTTTTTTTTTTTTCTTTAATATTGTCTGAATATTCAAGTCTGACCATTGTGTCTTCCAGTTCTCAGATTCTGTTTTCAGCATAGTCTGTTCTATTAGACTTTCAACTGAAAATTTTTATTTGATTGTATTGTGTCTTTCATTTCCAAGATTTCTGTTTGGTTCTTTTTCAATAGCTCTTATTGCCTTATTGAATTTCGTCATTTATGTCCTGTACTGATTTCCTTAATTCATTCAGTTGTTTTCTGTGCTCTCTTGGAATTCATTGATCATTTTTATAATCATTCTTTTGAATTATTTATCTGGTATTGCACCCCCTTTAGTATATTTGAATCAGTTGCTGGTGAATTATGAACTTTAGGGGGTGTTGTCTTACCTTGTTTTTTTCCCCCCCTCACATTTCTTGTATTCCTGTGTATGCATCTGTTGAGATGTATTTATCTTCCACTCTTATGTCTTGGACATTTTAGGCCTGGCCTTCACTTGTGAATTTGTCCTAAAATGATCTAGATTGCAACCCCCTTATAGGTCTGGTATCCACTGCCTTGTGTTAATTCTCTGTTTTTGCTGTAGCTGAAGATGTCTGTGAATGGGACCTGCTTGGGGGCTGGTCATTAGTTTGGATTTTGTCTCTTCTAGTCTTTGTATTAAAGCATAGCTGAAGTTTGAGTGTCATTAGTTTGTGTGTGGAGAAAGGTGTTGAAAAACCAGCCTCTACCTCAGAGCAAAGCCTGTCCAAGGAAGGGACATGACCTTTGTCCTTGGAAAGACCCACAGAGCGCTCCTAGGCACATTCCCACCCTGCTAAGTGGTTTATCTACAAATAACAGGAGAGATCTGCTGCGCCAAGTGTCCCTGACTCAGTCAGGCTAGGTGGGGATCCATAGCAACCCCCCAGCAGCCACCAATCAGCATGAGACAGGGAAATACCTGGGATGCCAGATGACCCTCCCAGTAGTTTATGGTGGTTGATAACATGTTGGGAAACCATGTAGTTCAGCACGTACACACCTCTTGGCTTAAACCAATCAGTTCAAATGAATACCCCTTTTGTACTGACCAATCACCCCTACCCAACGTGTTCCTGCCAGTGAATGTGCTAATCATGTTTTAGAGTTGTTATTTGATTTTCCTGAGGTGTGTGATGATTTGCTAAGAGATGCTATGATGTATGTGAAGTCCCTGCCTTCTCCAAAGAATGTATAAAACTGCTGCAAACCCTGGGCTCGGGGCCTCTCAGCATCACCAGTTGCTGTGTGTGCATGCGGAGGACCAAGCTAGCTCTCAATAAACACCTCTTTGCTGCTTACATTGATCTTGGGTCTCTGGTGGTCTTTTGGGGGTCCCAAATTCGAGCATAACAGTGTCTGTCTTTTGGCTGAGTTTAGTTCAGCAGAGAGTTTCTACCCTGTGAACTTGTAGAGTCCCTGTAGGTTCTCAGAACATCACAGAGGAAACAAATAAAAGGAATCAAAGCAACCAGTATACAGCAATAAAATAAATACATGATTTTTACTATGACATCTACAATATTAATTATTACACACACACACAGAAAACCAGGAATGTCAGGGTGAACAATTGCCAGCAACAAAAACAATAAGTAACCATGAACTATATCTGGCCTTAAAGCACATAGCAGGGGCTGGGGTTGTGGCTCAGTGGTAGAGCGCTTGCCTAGCATGTGTGAGGCTCTGGGTTCAATTCTCAGCACCACATAAAAATACATAAAATAATTTTCATTGACAACTAAGAAAATATTTTTCAAAAATTAAAAATTAAAGTACACAGCAGGTGTCAACTATGTAATCCACAGCAGCAATTATTGCAACAGCATGAATGGTGGGGCAGGAATTCATACACCAATTAATTGTAAAAGATGGTAAAAATACAGTTCATTAAGAGAAAAGAAAATGTGATAGAAAGGTAGAAGAGAGTTAATAAATTCAAAAAGTGAACAGAGAGAGTGCAGAAGAAATGTAGCAGGTGATGGTTATAAAAAAGAAAGAGAAAAATAGGAAAAACAAAGTAACGGGAGAAAGAGAACAAGAGAGTTTGGTTGTTAGCAGACAAAAGAAAGAAACAAATAAAAATGAAATAAAACAAAACCAAAATAACCAAAAAAGACACTGTCATCTACAAAAAAAAATGAGAAAAAAAGAATAAATATGTATATGTATGTATGTCCATGAACCAATCAGAACAGGAAAGAAAAAAAAGGAGAAAATCTTAACGAAAAATGAAGGAATTATCTCCACTGAGAATGAATGGTCATTGCTTATGTATAATTTGCCTTCTTTCCATTTCTTCTTGGGCTATGGAGGAGGGAGGGAGAGGGAGAGGGAGAGGGAGAGGGAGAGAGGCAGAGGGGGAGGGAGNAGAGAGAGAGAGAGAGAGAGAGAGAGAGAGAGAGAGAGAAGCACAAGTGTTGCTCGCTAAACTGCTAAGCTACCAGTTGGAGTAGCCTAAACCTGAAGGTGGCTGAAATAGCTCTCAGCTTTCCTTCTGAGAAGTATGAGATAGGATCAAATGGGAAGTTTTATCAGTTGGAGTTTTGTCTGCACAATCCAGAGCGTTGAGCTCTCAGGGTGGGGCTCCTGCAGAGTTCTCTGAGGGAAATTTCAACTGCTGGGGCTTAGGTCTAAACAGGCTTCATGGGGTTTGTTGAGTGGTTTCTGCTCTGGAGAGATTAGATCAACACACCCAATGGGGCCTAGCAGTTGCTGATCTCTGTCAGGAGTCTGAATCTCGGAGCTTCCAAAGAATTCTACTTATGGGGTAGGAGAGCCAGCCTTCACACACTCTGCTGCCCACAAACACAGCCTTCCCAGGCTTAGTCCCTGAGTGTATGTATTCACACCCACCTGTTCAGATTCCTGACCCCCTTCAACTGGTCACATGAGCCACCAAATCCAAAGGAGAAGTGAGTTGAGCTCCCCCTTCAATTTTTTGACTTGGGTCCCCCTGGGTACAATATTGTCTGTGCCTGTTTCACTCATGTTCTGCCATACACGGTGATAGGCACTTGCTGGGGCAGTATGACAGTGTTTGCTATGATCTCCTGGCTCCTGCAGTAGCAAGCTGCAGTGAGACCACATCAAGCCAACTCTCATCTCAGTTCTCTGGGGGCAGTTGAGAAATACAGAGCACTTTTCAAACATCAATTTACAGTACAGGCTCTGGATCAGCTAAGTTCAGACTGCTTTTCTGATCTCAGGTTTTTCCATACCAAATCTGTCTGTGGTGTTTCTGTCTGTCATTCCCCACTTTTGTGGTGAACCAGCATTGCTACTGCTTGCCACTGCTGCTGTCACAACTGCCTTAACTCCAATATACTCTTCCTTTTTTGGTCAATGTACCCAAATTTCTGAGTCTCTATGACACTCTGTCTAGAATTGAAGTTCCTCTTTCACCCACTTCACTGAGAAGCAGTACTGCTAAAGTGGCACCCCTTTCTCCACAGAAAAGTCTTAACTGGGCTTCTCCAGAAATCTTCACCATGGCTGATTTTAGGACTGTCAGCAACAGAGTCTATGCAAAAGAGTTCTATGCAACAGAGTCTATGCAAAAGATAAACTTCCTATTTTCATGTTGCCCTATTTTACTTGGCCACTGGCCTGGAAGAAATCAGCACTCCAGGTGCTGGACACCCCTTTACTAGTTTTTCACAAATATATCCAGTATAGTAGTTTGTAGAAATGTGCAAACAAGGCCTCTGGCCATGAGCTGGGTTTCACAGAGATATCTACATTTTTAAAATAAGTTATCAATTGGGCTCCATGGTAACAGCTGGCAGGGGGAGGAAAGAGAGGGGAGAAGAAGCTCTCCCCTTCTCAGGTGTTGCCTTGAAGGGTTAACTTGCCCAAAACAGTGAAAGAAGAAGCTGCTTTTCTGTGAACTTCTCTAGACTGTGAACTTCTGAGCCCCTCCCCTTACATGCAGGGTAAAAAATTTTGAAAGTACCTGAACTTGGGGTTCAGGGGGATTGATTGATTACAGCAAAAGCTGTGTCCTCTGAACCTGGCTGCAGCCAAATAAAACTGTTTCCTGCTATCTTGGGTGCCTTGCCTTGTTTGTCCCTACAACAACATAAGATTTTAAGTTTGCTTTCTATTTTCATAATTTTTATCTTTCCTTTGTGTGTGTGTTTCCTGTTAACACAGTATTTTATTTTTACCCAAGCAGTTTCCTTTGTAACTATGTTTTTTAAAAACAGCCTATTCACCTATATTTCTTGAGAAAATGCCAGTTAATTCCCTCCTGAGGGTTGGGAGGAAAAGTTCTACATCTCACTCCTAACTTCTGGTGGTCTCAGACATTCTGTGGCCTGTAGATGACATTCTCTCTGTGTCTTCACATTATATTCACTCTGTACAAGTCTGTGTCTATGTTTTCTTAAGAAGGCACTCTATAGTGGATTAGGGACTTACTCTATATGACTTCATCTTAGCTTTATTGTCTTCAAAGACCTTATTTCCAAATAAGGCCATTTCCATAGGCACTGTGCATCAGAGTTTCAACATTCCAATTGTCAAACTCAATTCAACAAATGATATCCTTCCACAACTAGACTGATGCTATATTACCCACGTCCTACTGAACCATTAAATGTATGTAAGCTTCTATCTTTCATTTATTATTTTCAAATTATGTAGTTTATTCTTGGCTTTAAATAATGAAGAAATCAAATTACTTACTACTTTCTATCATTTCTTTCATCTCCATTCAATTTTTTTCTGATTTTATCATTTATACAGTATAGGTGTTTATAACATTCACATTTTTGTTAGTACTAGGGATGGAACCTAGGGGCACTTTACCCAACCTACATACCCAGCCCTTTTTATTTTTTGTTTTGAGATAGGGTCTTGCTTTGTTGAGACTGGCCTCAATCTTACCATCCTCCTGTCTCACTGAGTTCCTTAGTGCCTCCCCAGTAGCTAGATTTAGGTGTGGGCCACTGTGTGTAGCATAATATTCACATTTTACTCTGAAATAATATCTCCTTTTGTTAGGTTTTCCTTGCTTTTCTTACTTCTTTTCTATAGTTTTAGCAGTGTCCACTCTTCCTTCTACTCTTTAATTTCTGTGATGTTTTCATTTTCCCTTCTTTTTGAACCCTCTTCATTTTTTTTAATCCCTGCTTTTTATTATTTTTATAACTCATGACAAAATATTTGGTCTAAATTTTCATATGTCCTATAGAAATATTTCTCTGGTGAAGTTTTGTTTTTTCTTTCTTTCTTTTTTTTTTTTTTGGCTCTCCTTTTTTTTTCTGTTCCTTTCTCAATATTCCCTTTTTGTGTTTCTGTATAGTTCCTACATTGGTTCCATTTTGAGTACTCAATTCTAATGAGTCTAGTTTTTACTAGTTGTTCATGGAAGATCAATATTTGAAGGGAGCAAGGGCATGTTTCAAGCTGGTGAAAAATCAGCCTATATCTCAGAGCAAAGCCTGTCCAAGGAAGGGACATGACCTTTGTCCTTGGAAAGACCCACAGAGCACTCCTAGGCACATTCCCACCCTGCTAAGTGGTTTATCTACAAATAAAAGGAGAGATCTGCTGCGCCAGGTGTCCCTGACTCAGTCAGGCTAGGTGCTAGCAACCCCCTAGCAGCCACCAATCAGCATGAGACAGGGAAATACCTGGGATGCCAGATGACCCTCCCAGTAGTTTATGGTGGTTGATAACGTGTTGAGAAACCATGTAGTTCAGCACGTACACCCTCTTGGCTTAAACCAATCAGTTCAAATGAATACCCCTTTTGTACTGACCAATCACCCCTACCCAACTTGTTCCCACCAGTGAATGTGTTAATCATGTTTTAGAGTTGTTATTTGATTTTCCCGCGACGTGTGATGATTTGCTAAGAGATGCTATGATGTATGTGGGGGTCCCTGCCTTCTCCAAAGAATGTATAAAACTGCTGCAAACCCTGGGCTCGGGGCCTCTCAGCGTCACCAGTTGCTGTATGTGCGTGGAGGACTGAGCTAGCTCGCAATAAACACCTCTTTGCTGCTTACATCTATCTTGGGTCTCTGGGGTCCCGAATTCGAGCATAGCACTGGAAAAGTAAAAAGAAAAAAAAAATCTAAGATTTATTTACATGAGAATTCATTTGGCCTTTCCCTCTCCTCTCTGACCAGATAAACTCAGTTAACAATGTAAATTGTCTCTTTTCCCACTACCTCATTTATGGCTGATAATGAGAAGGAAGTGTAGGAGAATACGCTGAGTCCAAAGGATTTTTCTTTTACCTGTTTTTCTAAATCAACCTGTGAATCCCATTCCCCACTAAAACAAACAAATGATTTGATTTTTTTTACTTCAGAGCTGCCTCTAACTTTGGTGAAATACCTTTGATAATCTTTTCTGAGATCTGTGACCCTGGGTGATTTCTCCCTCACTGAATTTTCCCAAATTCCAGTTTAATCTTCTCGGCTTTTGGCCTTTTTCTTTTTTCATTTTTTTTTAATTCCTACTTTGAGGGTCAGCATTTTGTCTAACATTATTCAATATTACTTTATTATTTTATTTTGGAATCTGGTGATTGAACTCAGGGGCACTTGACCACTGAGCCACATCCCCAGCCCTATTTTGTATTTTATTTAGAGACAGGGTCTCACTGAGTTGCTTAGTGCCTCGCTTTTGCTGAGGCTGGCTTTGAACTTGCAATCCTCCTGCCTCAGCCTCCCTAGCTGCTGGGATTATAGGCGTGCGTCACCATGCCTGGCTCAATATTATATTTGTGTTTGTGTATCTCCTTCTTCTTGCTATTATTTGGCAATTTTCTAAGAGATATTGGGTAAGTTCTGCTTTTACACCACTGTATTTAATTCAAAAGTTGGGTCCCACATCTTGAAGCCTTCTTCAGTTTAAAAGTGACCTCAAATTGGTTTATGTTTTTCTCATTGAGAGGTGGAATCTACTTCCTCTTGAATCTACTTCCTCTTCCTCACTTGAATCTGGACTAGCTTTCGTTACCTCCTTATAATTAATAGAATATAGAAGAAATGACAGCACAATTTCTGAGTTAGGTCAGAGAGGCTGCCATGCAGCAACTCTCTTGTTTGGTGGAGCACTTACCTTTGCAGCCCTGAGCCACCATGTAAGAAGGGGGCTGCCATGTTGTGAGGAAGTTCCAAACACATGGAGAGGCTATATGAAAAAGCTTGGTTGATTATTCCAGTTAAGCCCAGTTTTTGAGTCATCCTAGTCAGGTGCCAGACACATTGGTGAGAAAGACTCCATCTCTCAGCCTCTTTGGACAACCCCGACTATTTAAATCTTCCCAGTGGAGCTCCAAGACATTGTGAAGCAGAGACCTGCTATCCTCCTAGTGCTCCATCTGAATTCTTGACTCACAGAATCCCTAATACAATAAAATAGCTATTGTTTCATGTGTCTAATTTGGAGGTTTATTTTATTAATTATTATTATTTTTTTCTTGGTACTGGGGATTGAACCCAGGGGGACTTAGCCACGGAGCCACATCCCCAGCCTTTTTTTTGTATTTTATTAGAGACAGGGCCTTGCTAAGAAGCTGAGGCTGGCTTTGAACTTGTGATCCTTCTACCTCAGCCTCCTGAGCTGCTGAGATTACAGGTGTGAGCCACTGCACCCAGTAGAAGGAGGTTTATTATACAGCAACAGACAATCAGAATGTTTGGTTAATCTTCTGCATAATAAAATTTTTGCAAACTATTCTCTGGGATAATTTCCATTGTATGCAAGAAAGTTGATGTGTATGCAAAAAAGTCTGTGTTTTTTTTAACCTAGCTAAACTAGAATATTTCCCAGAATTCCCTTAATTGTGAGAAAGGGTTGAGATTAGCTCAAATAATAAACTTGTATAATATTTGAAGGGTGTAAATGAAGAAGCAGTGACTTCTAATGTTCTAAAGGGTAGTGTAGGCCATCAGTTGCTCTTGCAACTCAGATGGGCTGTCAATGATCTGCTGACTTAAGCCTGAAGATCCTTCAGCAACTGATGGATCTTATCATTCAGCTCTTTGAGGCCTGAGTCAGGTGAAAGTGCAACTTTGTGATGAAATATTCCAGAGACCGGGATAGTTAACACAGTCCTGGGGCAAAACAGTGAGTAAGCATTTTCGTCCATCCCACATTAAAAACCAACCAGCCAAAAAAGATTGGTCTTCATTACTGTGGATCAAAAAAAATATACTTGTCAGGTCAATAATGTATATACCAAGTGACGGATGCTGTGTTGTCTATTTTGGTAAAAAAATATATATATATATACCAGATCTGGGATAGCAGCTGTGAGTGAGACTATCACTTGGTTAATTTTTTATGTTGTGTTAGCATCCCAGAAGCCAGAGTTAATATTTTTTCTTTCTTGTTTTTTCAGAACTAGAAAAGCAAATTAAATAGCAATATAATGGAACTCATTGTTATTGCCTCCTTTCCTGTTTAAAAGCAGCATTAATTTCTTCAATTTTTCCTAGGATGTGGTGTGGCAGTCCGCTGATGTCTGTGGGGATATGTTCAAGATCCCCAGTGGATGTCTGGAAGTAGCAAACCCTATATAAACTATGTGTTTGCCTATACATGTATACCAATGATAAAGTTCAATTTACAAATTAGTCACAAAAAGAGATTAATAATAACTTTCTGTAGATCTTAGCAATCTAAACATTTTTTTTTCCTTATGAAGTCAAGGACTTTATATTTTCACTTAAAGCAAGAATTTTTGGAAGGAAGAGAAGCAAATTCTCTTTGGCATATCTGAACTGCCAACATCACTATTCTTGTGGTTTGAGGTCAATAGCAAGTAAAATAAGGGTTACTTGATTGTAAGCATTGCAACACTACAGCAGTCAGCCTGGTAACCAACAGAATTACTAAGTGACTAATGGATGGGTAGCACCTACAGTATGGATACTGTGGGTAAAAGGATAACTGATGTCCCAGCAGACTAGAGAGGGATAGCACAAGCACAAGAATTTTTCATGCTACTCAGAATTTAAAACTTAGAAATTGTTTATTTCTGGAATTTTCATTTAACATTTTTCAACTATGATTGACCACAGATAATTGAAAACAGTGTAAAGCGAAAGCATAGGTAAGGGGTGACCACTCTTCTCCTTAGGATATATAATCATGGTCAGAAGAGGTGGCAGTTTTAGAGGCTTCCACTTGGCTATTTCTACCATGATAATGCTACTCAATGGGTCAAAGAACAAATTGAAGGCTTTTCCAATTTTTAAATTTAACCATTCCAAGAAGCAATCAGGAGCCTGACAACCACTGGTAGGTTTTTGTACTGCATAGGCCCACTGTGAGATGGACTTGGGCATATAACTCCTGGCTCTCATAAACTCCCACTCAAACTTGGGGAATAGGATGGCTTTTCACATCCCGTGGTATCAATATCAGTTCAGGTTGTGTGTTCAATAATCCTTAAGACATCTGAGTATTTCCATTTTCCTACTACATCTGGAAAAAGGCTGCAGGTCCTTTTGAGGAGGGTGGAGGGTGCTTATTTTATGTGATTGCAGTGATTTGCAAGATCTAACGTCAAGGGTTAGATTTCCTCTTCAATCTCTAGGTTCTGGGTCTGAGAACGGGCTTAAATATGGAAGAGAAACTTTTAATTACCCATCATGACAACTAACATTATCCTTTTGCTTGCTAGCTTTTCATTTTTGTGTGTTTATAAAAAGCAGGTAACATTCTAACCTGCTGCCCATCCATGTGCACCTGGTAACCATGGTCTATTAGTTATTGCTGCAGATCCTAGAAGGTCAAGGAACTGTCACTCCAGCTTTGGTGCATTACAGTAATTATGTTCACCTTGACTTTTAATATTAGATGCCATCATCTGGGCTCTGCTATTCTGGAATCCTACCACTCTCATAGTTAACAGAGCCCAATTCTATGATAGAATCTCCTGTTCCCTCCCAACTGTGTCATACAGACATTACAGCTGAACTTCCTAAAAACCGCTGGTATCTTCTGTCCCCTGCTGTTTCTTACTGCTCCTGTGATAAGGTGCCCCTGGGGCTTTCCTGGGAAACCTAATAAAGTAACAGGGTCTCTGGTTCACAGAAGGAATGGTTCTAAGATTGATACATTCCAGAGCCTACATTTCTCAAAACTGTTCAGCATCCTTTTCTCACAGTAGACAGACACTGTATCTAAGCCTCAAGGAGTCATTCCAACAACATTTAGCACTGAATCCAGGTGGCCTTGTCAGGACATAAAGTCCAAGACAAGAAAGACTCTGCCCTTGTCAATAACTATTCCTGTGTCCTGCCTTATTTTCTGCCCCTCTGCAATCTAATTACTTAAACTCCTCCATGCCTTAATTCATTCTTTTACATGTTGACCAGACCTGTTATCTTTAAAATAATTTTAATTGACAAATAATAATTGGGCTGAACAGGGTGGTACACACCTATAATCCCAGCACTTCAGGAAGCTGAAGCAGGAGGATTGCAAGTTTGAGCCTGGGCAGCTTAGTGAGACCCTGTCTGAAAATAAAAATAATAAGGACTGGGAATATAGCTCAGTGGTAAGGTACTGGTGAGTTCAATCCCCAGCACTCAAAACAGACACATAATAATTGTACACATTTATGGGGTACAATGTGCTGTTTTGATACATATGTATATTATATAATGATCCCCAAATCTTATCTTGTAGATATTTTGAAATGTACAAAACAGAATTGTTAATTATAGTCACACTATTGTGTAATAGAATACCAGAGCTTATTCCTCCTATATAACTGTAGCTTTGAACCCATTGATTGACATTTTCCCATCCTCCCCCTGAAACTCCCCCATGTCTGGTTATCACTATGCTTCTCTCCACTTTTATGAGAACAACTTTTTTAGATTTCCACATGTTTATAAGATCATGCTTATGTATTTGTCTGTCTGGCTTATTTCACTTAACATAATGTCTTCAGGTTCATTGGTTAACATTGCAAATGATAGTGTTTCATCTTTTTATGGGTGAATAGTATTCTGTTATATATATACTCACCACATTTTATTTTTTCATCCATTGACGGACATTTAGGTTGGACATTTCTTTGATGCATACACAATATCTTCCAGAGGAGGAATGACCCACTTGAAGTATGCTATGATACATCCTGAATCATTGGTTAAGAGATAGTTAGGGAAGACAGAACTAGAGGAGGACTATCACCATTTTGTGATGCTCAGGTGTGATCTTTCAGGGTGTCCAATTAAATGAAGGCAGTTCTTCTTTAACAAAGGGTAGAAAGCTACTTTTGCCATCTGGAGAATTAAGAGGTATCTGGCGGTTCAGGGTTGTCAGGTTCATGTACCCTAATATCATCTTAGGTCTCTGCTCCTTGCTATTATCACCTCAGGCCCTTAGCCTTGACATAGAAGACCTGTTTAGGCTGTCATTCAATGTTCTTTGAGCTCAGGTAACCTGGCAATTAATTCCTGGGATTGCTTTTCAGTGGATTCTGCCCTGCGGCTACAAAGGGTAAGAACCTATTTAAACATTACCTGGAAGCTTTCTCACTTCTACAGTGAGCCCTTCTTCCTTCCCTCCCTCCCTCCCCCTCCCCCCTCTCTTTCTTTCTTTTTTTCTTTCTACCAGGGATTGGACTCAGGGACACTCAACCACTGAGCCACATCCCCAGCCCTATTTTGTATTTTATTTAGAGATGGGGCCTGACTCTTTTCCCTTATTTTTTATTAAAGACTTCCAAAGCCATGAGCAAAAGCTAGCCAATGTCATAGTCTTCATAATTATCTCTTCCAGCTTATCAGTAGTCATGGGGTCCTTAGCAATATGTGAACAGTAGGTAACCCTGTCCCAGAATCTCATTCTGAGGGTCTGCTTCCTAGCACTATTTCTTTTTTAAATTTATTTAAATTAAAAGGTAAAAGATTGTACGTATTTATGGGGGTGCAATGTGATGTTTTGAAACATGTATATATTGTAGAATGGCTAAATTGAGCCAATTAACATATGTATTATCTCTCATACTTATTTTTTGTAGTGAGAACACCTAAAAATCTATTAGCACTTTTAAGTATACAAGACATTGTATACAATCATTATGCTGTACAGTAGACCTCTTGAACTTTTTCCTCTTGTCTAACTGAAATTCTGTGTCCTTTGACCAACATCTCCCCAAACCTGCCCCAACCCTGCAGCCCTTGGTAACCACCTGGCTTATTTCACATAACATAATATCCTCCACTTTCATTCTTGCAAATGACAGGATTTCCTTCTTTTCAAAGGCTGGATAGTATTCTATTATGTAATGCCACTCCTATTACCAATGGTGGTTTTATCCTGGGTTCTTCAAAAATTCTGAACTTGAGACAAATCTTGCATGATGGTCATTATTTTGGAAAATTATCCTCCAATGAAGAATAAAGAAAAGATAACAAAGGAAAGAGTAAAGGAAAGAAGGAAAAGATATTCTAACAGCACCTCACCAAGTTGATGCCACTGCAGAGAACTGGAGATTAATCTGTTAGGGACCCTCTGAGAGCCATGCAGAATGCACGGAGAGATCATCTGCTTTAAAGAGAAAACGGGAATGTTAATTACTGTCTCCTGTAGACAGTCCCTCCTGTATGCTGTCTGGGAACTGCTACAAGAGATATCAATTTTCTTACATTTATAGTCTTAGAAAAAATGATTTAGTTCTTTTGTAGCCTCTAAAGGTGATCACTGAGGGTTTTTTAAAGCATCACTATGAATAAATAGATTTTATCATTCATAGCAGTGAATGTTAAGAGGTGCTTCTATCTATTGCAGTCATTATTCTCCAGGCTAATGTCTCATCTTTGACTCCTGAGAGTCCCTCACATTGGCTCTTGTGACCTCCTGCCCTGACCCCTGTGGATTGTAGTAGCTTCCTTGTTTTCTAGAATGACTAGGTATTCCAGCCTCATTCCTGCTTTAGTATGAAATCTTCCATTTCTCCAACCAGCCCTGTTTTCCTTGTACTGGGAGTAGTGTTTGGAGCTCTCAGTCTGGCACTAGAGGTCCTCAGTGCTATTGGGATGGTCATTGCTCTAAGCCTTTTCCTTGGACAGTGCTAGAAATATGTATTTGTGAAAAAGAGAAATAAGTCATAAGTTAGTACCTATATTTCTAATTCAAATAAAACATGGTTTTTCTTTACCTAATTTCTTTGATTTGTATTTCTTTACTCTTACTAATTAACATAATTACTCATTTGCTTTAACCTATTTATGTAATCAAGTCATTTATTTACTATGTCTCATTAGTTGCATACTAACAATATCAATATTGTAATTATCAATATAATCTCTAAATACTATTTAAGATTTTCTAAAAATTCTTGTTTTTCCTTTATAGAGTATATTCCACTAGAAGGTATACATTGCCATGTTTTGAAGTTATCAAATTAATTATTCTCTATATGGTTAAACCATCAACTTGATATACTTGAATTTTGTTTTCTATTTTTAGGAACTGATATTTTCCCATCTTGATTTAATTTTGTTTTACAATTATGTAAACAATTTATATGGTTCTTAAGTCAAACACTGTAAAACAAAGCACATACAGATATGTTTAACTTCTAATCCTGTTTCCCTTAACCTGTTTCTTCCTTTCTTCTGAAAGGAAGTTCAGACTTTACTTCTGGAGGTTCAGTATTTGAGTTGGCTGGAATAAATGGGCAATAGATTAGTAGGAGAAAAGAGACAACAAATTCATCTAATCCTAGTTCTATGTGACATGAGTGACTTTAGATTGAAGACCCATAGACCCAGGTAAGTAATTCATTTTTATACTTAGTTTGGATGAAACATGGACAGCCTTGTAGAACTGTGATTGGATAAAGGGTCAGAGCTAATGCAGTGGAGGGGGAGTGGTACCCTGCAACGCCTTTATAGGGTATTGATTTAACATTTGAGCAGCCATCTTAAATGTTAATCGGCATCTTATGAGCTAAGTTTTGCTTTCCTGTACTTCCTCTTACCTGAACTTCCCCCATCCCCATTAGTGACCTACTCCATGGTACCAAAACCCTAAACCAATCCCAGAAGGACACAAGCCTCTGACTCTAGAAACTCCCATGGTGCCATTGACCTAAGCCAATCCCATGCTATTTCCCTCTGGCCTATCTCTGATGCAAGCACCCCTGAGCCTATTCCATAGTGCCACAGCTACAACTCCAAACCCCTACCCTACAAAAGATGAACACCCCAACATCTTGGGGCCTCTCTCCTCTATAGAGAGATGGATAAAAATATGAATAAAAAATAAGGGAAAAGAGCCAAGTGCAGTGGTGCACATCTGTAATCCCAGTGGCTCATCTTTGACAAATAAACTTTCGTGTGGATCTCTGCCTGGTCTCCGTTCTTCATTTCTTGTTCACCCAGTCTCTTGCTTTCTCACTTTCCTTTCAGCCTTCTCTGATTCTTCTTGGCCCTCAGTGATTGCATTGCCTCCTCCCGCATATACGACAGGACCCTTTCTGGAATGGTGGGAGGTAGGTCTTAGGACTTAACGATCAAATCAGAGAGTCAGAGAATTTATTTATGCCAGTTCTTACACAGAAAGATGGGGGAAGCTCTGAGTTTTATTTTCAGGCTTTATGACTGGCTTTGGGGGAAAAAGTTCTGATTTCCATGATCCATTTTGGGGAAGAGGAATTACAAGTTTTATGGCCCATCTCAGGGAAGTGTGAAGGTTGGAGAGAAACTGCTTCTGAGGCTGCCCTTGATGCCTTCACCTGGGGATATTGTGTTCTGATCCTCAATACTCCTGTAAGTAGCCATTTTTTTAAATTACATTTTAATTGATACTTCCATTTAAAAAATATGCTCATTAAAAAAATATTTTTTTTTAGTTATAGATGGACATAATACCTTTATTTTGTTTATTTAGTTTGTTTATGTGGTGCTAGGGATGGAACCTCACACATGCTAGGCAAGTGCTCTCCCATTGAGCCACAACCTCAGCCCAATATACTCATGTTTTTAATATTCCCTCCATTTCTTATTAAAAGATAGACTACTATATGCTCTGTGTTCTTTGCTTTTTTCACCTAACTGTATTTCATGAAATTCACTCCATAGTGGTATATAGAGACTTTATTCCTTCCTGCAGCTTCAATTCACCATCATCTGAATTTATCCAGGTACCAATTGAAGACTATATTGATAAATTTGGAAATAACTTTGAATCAATAACTAGGATAGAATTATCACTTATTGTGCTTCGGTACACTGTGCAATAAGATTTGGGGGCAATATCAGGAATTTAGCTGTGGACATGTTTTGTTTGAGGTGTCTTTTAGACAAGCAAAAGTAATTATGAATAGACAGTTTGGGATATATAGTCCAGAGTCCAAGGGGAAGTCCAGGCTGGAATTAGAATTTGGAAATTAATAGCCAGGAAGTGTGGGGAAGGAGGGGAAGAAGCAGTGTTCTAGGCTGGTCATTAACTTCTGAGTCTAGGAGATTTTGATTGCTGATTTTAGCTTCTGGACTTCTATGGTGAACAAGAAAGCAATTACTGTCTCTTAAGCAGAGTAGGGAAGAGGTAAAAGGAAAATGTGCAGTTGTTTTCAGTAACCTGGCAGGGGATGCCAGTTTTGGCCCAGGGTTCAGCTAATCCACCTTCTCCACCCTCTTCAGGTGTACCATTTCCATCTCTCAGGGGCTTCTTACTACTGATGTAATTAGTTCCTGGAATCTGTATTTCCCTCTAAGGTTTTCCTTGTTTGATTTTGGGGAAAGGAGCCAGCAGCCTGTGCCAATTTCCCATCTTTGCAGGAGCCGGAAATTCTATTAAATTTCAAAAATTAAACAAGGGAAAGGAATATTTTTTTAAGAGAAAAAAGATGGGGAAACTGGTTTATTGTCTTTTTTCAAATATCTTATAAAAACATCCCATGGAGATTGAACCAAATTAAACTCAATTTGAGGAAAACAGGGACTCAACAAAGTTGGGAACTGCATGCTGGGTGAGAAAATAAAGAAATGACTACTCATCAGGAGAAAGTATGTATTCTGTATTAAGAAATGTTCTCATCCAGAATCTTCTAGAACTCTAGAATTTCTGAAGTTCTACCTTGGATAAGCAAGTGCAGGGTAAGAGCTAATTCCCCTCATCTACAGTGTGTGTGTGGAGGAGATATCAAGGTTTATCACAGGCTGTTTCTCTGTAATCATGATGGTTCACCAGGATTTTGCAGAGAATGTTTGAATATCAAGTCAAGCATAAAAAGTTGCAGTCGACATTTAACATGATGAGCATTAAAATAAACAGGACCAATAAATCATAAAATTAAACTACATGATTTAATTTGAGGCTAATAAAATAATAAATAGAAAAGTTTTTTGATGGAAATTATAATTTATGTTTTTATATAGTATCTTTATTAACTCTGTTTTTGCAATTACAGTTTTTATGCTTTCTATTTTTGTACTGGTGTCATCTTTAAACATTTTTGCTAGAAATATCTTTTTAGTATTCACAAATACAAATAATTATTGAGTGAAAAATGAAAGTTCTCTTATAATAGAAACACCTCCTTCATCCCCAGTACCTTCCAGGGATTATCAATCTTCATGGTTTAGTATTTATCTTTCCAGACTGTTAAATACACATACACATCTTTACATTTACATGCATACACACATGGGATAATTTTATATAGATAGGAATTATATATGTGTATGTATGTATGTGTGTGTGTGTGTGTGTGTGTGTATATATATATATATATATATTTATATATCTACACGAGTTTTGAAAAAATATATATTTCTTCTAAACTTATGGTGGGTATATGCCTGTAGTAGACAGTTAGATCTATGTCATTATTTTAAATAGCTGAAGTTCACTTTGTACATGTTAATAATTATGTTTTATTTCACTGAGAAGTACTCACAAAAGATAAATTAAGATGAACCATGTCTTTATTCCTTTTAAATATAAAACACTATAAAAATAATCTGAATAAGTAGTAAAAGAGCAAAATGACGGATGCAGACCTCAACAGATTCAGGAAAGCTGTTTATTCATTCTTGGACTTGGTTACTGTAGGGTCTCATTTACTGGATGTGAAAATGGCCGTTGGTTACAGAGGAGTTTTTAGTTTTATAGGGTACAATTAGGGTGGTTTAATCATTGGAATTTGTGGATGTGCTGTTTGGATAGTTAGGGGCTAGTTGTGTAAGTTAAAACATTAACTCAGGAGGGCAGCTGTAAAAAGGTTGAAACTCATTGTTACTAGGAGAGATGGGAACCCAAATTTTGAGAGATTAATAGTTAAATTTTGCCCATTGTTTTTCTTTCTCTGGGATTCATTGTCTTCCAGAGTTTCAATGTGTACTATGTTTCCATTTAGGACCAATCTGCAATGGGGGAAGGTCAAAGTCCAGAACCCAACATTCAGTCCCCTTCCTTCAGGGCCCATTGTTATTGGGAAAGGATTTATAAGGAGGTTAATGCTTGGCTAGTTTCCTCTCCTTCCTCTTGAGCTGCATCGTCTCTCTGCTTTTCTTCAGGGGCTGTTTTGTAGGAATATTATTTTCCATAACTCTTCAAGTAATACCTGGTCTTTGATCCCAATTGTATCTCTTTTTGTTGCCAGTATGTATTTTTACTTGTTCACTAAGAGAGAACAGTCTCAGATCTATAAGCTAAGATGGATACATGTAACGGAAGCAAATAATCTTTTTTTAAAAAATTGGTGCATTGTAATTATACATAATAATGAGATTTGTTATGCCTATTCATACATGCACATAACATAATCTGATGAATCTCATTACCCTGAATCTTCCTTTCTGTCTCTTCCTCCCTCCTCTGCAAACAATCTTTAGGATTGTGGAGTGGAGGAAAATATATTCAACAAATTTTCAAATAAGAGGACCGAGATAAGATTTAAAGTTAAAAAGGGAATTTGAAGGGTATTGTACAGGTTGGACAGAAAAATTTCATGTGAAAACCCTTTCTCTAAAGGTATTTACTCTTATGTAAGGTTGGTCTAGTAAAGCAGAAAGGAGCTTCATTCTTGGAAATGAGAACAAAACTTCAGGTCTTACAAGCCAATACAGAAAGATTTGAAACAAGGAGAGTTCTGTGAGGGGTGGGCCCAAGTGGCTGCTGGTACTTTTCTCTAAAAAGAGCCTTTCATAGTCCCTAAACTTCTACTAAGGACATGGAAATTTTCTCAGCTTCTAGGTACAAATCTGAGGTCTTTTAGGACTTAGAGCTAAACACTGAGAGAAACAGCTTCTGAATGGAAGGAGGCATTAATCCCTAAGGAACCACCTCTCTAGAGAAGGTAGGGCTTGATTGCGAAAGCAGAAATTAGCCCCAGAGAAAAACCTCACATTGAAGAGGAGACTATCCTGAAGGCAAAGGAAAGGGGAAACATTCCCTCTCCCCAGCCCCCTTGGTACCAGGAATTGAACCCAGGGACACTTAATCACTGAGCCATATCTCCAGCCCTTTCTATATTTTATTTAGGGACAATGTCTTGCTAAATTGCTGAGGCCAGATTTGAACTCATTATCCTCCTGCCTCAGCTTCCCAAGCCACTGGGATTACAGGTGTGTGCCACCATGCCCCGCTGGAAGGGGAAATTTTAAATAGAATGGTGTGAATAACTTTAAGCAAAATATCCTAAGAACCCTTTGTCAGTACTTCAGGCATTTTAAGGGTTGACCAGTGGAATAGGGAGTAGATCTTGTTCCCTAAGGCTGCAGAAGGGACAACTGATACTGCAGGGTGAAGGTCATGGGCAGTCACAAAGTTCTATGACAGCAGAACATGACATGTGTCCTGAACCCTCAAGAGCTGATCATATCCACACAGACAGGTAATGCCTGAGGGGTAAAGAGCAGTCTGCACATCTAGTTGCAGATTAGATGTGTGGACCTCAGGGATCCCATCCAACATGAAGAATCAATGTTATTAAAAGAAAAAAGACACACAAATCCCCTTCAACACCGTGAATAGGGTTTAGGTGGGGTAGCTGTGTGGTGTGGGGATACTTTCTGGGGGAGACCTAGGGAATTATTTCTTAGCAAAGACTCATCAAAATAAGCAATTTTATTTAAAAGAATTATTAAATTCAAGAGGGCAGAGTGTGTGTGTGTGTGTGGGGCAGGGTGAAAGAGCTCCCCTAAGGAGAGATAAAGAAGCTGGCAGGGGGGCTGGGATGTGGCTCAAGTGATAGTGCGCTCGCCTGGCATGCATGTGGCCCAGGTTCGATCCTCAGCACCACATACAAACAGAGATGTTGTGTCCGCCGAAAACTAAAAAATAAATATTAAAATTCTCTCTCTCTCTCTCTTAAAAAAAATCATATAAGAGAGATAGGGGTTTAATTTCATTTTGTTGCATATGGAATCCCAGTTTTCCCAGCACCATTTGTTGAAGAGGCTATCTTTTCTCCAATGTATGTTTTTGGTGCCTTGTCTAATATAAGATAACCATAATAATGTGGGTTAGTCTCTGTGTCCTCTATTCTGTACCATTGGTCTACCAGTCTATCTTGGCACCAATACCATGCTGTTTTTGTTACTATTGCTCTGTAGTATAGTTTAAGTTCTGGTATAATAATGCTACCTGCTTCACTCTTTCTGCTAAGGATTGCTTTAGATATTCTGGATCTCTTATTTTTCCAGATGAATTGCATGACTGCTTTTTCTATTTCTATGAGGAATGTCATTGGGATTTTGATTGGAATTCTATTAAATCTGTATAGTACTTATGATAATTTTAATAATATTAATTCTGCCTATCCAAGAACAAGGTAGATCTTTCCATCTTCTAAAGTGTTCTTTAATTTCTTTCTTTAGTATTCTGTAGTTTTTGTTGCAGAGGTCTTTTATGTCTTTCATTAGTATTCAGCCTTTTACTTTTTTAAGGAACATTTATTTATTTATTATTAATTAATTTTAATTAGTTATATATAACTATTCAGCTTTTTAAAATTTATTTTTTAGTTTTAGGTGGACACAATATCTTTATTTTTTATTTTTATGTGGTGTTGAGGATCGAACCCAGTGTCTCATGCATGCCAGGTGAGCGCACTACCACTTGAGCCACATCCCCAACCCTATTCAGCTTAATTTTTTTTTTTTTTAGTTATACATGGACATGGCATCTTTTCTTCTTTGGTATTTATTTATTTTTATGTGGAACTGAGAATCAAACCCAGTACCTCACATGTGGGAGGCAAGTGCGTTACCACTGAGCTATCATCTCAGCTCACTATTCAGCCTTTTAAAAAAGGAAGTTCTGTCATTTGCAGCAGCATGGATGGAATTGGGGAACATATGCTAGATGAAATAGGTCAGATGCAGAAAGATAAACCTTACTGATATGTAGACTATAAAACTGCCGCAGTCTGGCTGGGCACAAGTGCCTGAGTTCCCCTTGAGTTCTCACAGGATTTAGACAGTATTTTTTGGGAGACAGAAGCCCAGTGGAGGTGGATTTGGGCAGAGAACGTGGATTTGGGCAGAGAACGTGGATTTCCCCAAAACGTGATTGTAGACGGCTGGTGTGAGTTCGGGAATAAAGAGTTGCTGTTTGAATCTACAAGCGGTGTGGTGGCTCGTGATTGTGTGCCCAGCCAGACTGCGGCATTTGTGCCCAGCCAGACTGCGGCATTTG
>NW_026000169.1:1660667-1672746 GCF_001458135.2 Marmota marmota marmota
ATGTTGAATTGGACAACCTACCAGGCACGGTCCTTAAGCCACATTGCTTGTTGTTTAATTAATCAGAAGGGGGGAGATGCTGGGAGCCATTAGCCAAGTAGGTATGACAATTTCCTTGCCAGCGTACGCCATGTTGCAGTGACATTGAATGTAGGTGACCTTGCTCAAGGACCAAGGCGGATTAGGGTGTTCCCGGTTTAAGATAATCGGGTTTAGGGCGTTCCAGGTTTAAGATTATTCCTGCTGGGAATAGGGCGTATCCTGCTGCCTGAGTTCCCCTTGAGTTCTCACGGGATTCAGACAGTATATTTTTTGGGAGACAGAAGCCCAGTGGATGTGGATTTGGGCAGAGAACGTGGATTTCCCCAGAACGTGATTGTAGACGGCTGGTGTGAGTTCGGGAATAAAGAGTTGCTGTTTGAATCTACAAGCTGTGTGGTGGCTTGTGATTGTGTGCCCAGCCAGACGGCGGCATAAAACAATAGAATTCATAGATGCAGAGGGTAGAATTTTGGCTATAAAACCTAGGAAGAGTGGGGAGAAGATGGCCTCTCAGGAGGAAAAGGTTTTTCCTTTTAAGTGCTATTGTTCAGCATGGTAAATAAAGCTAATAATAGCGTATTATATATATTGTTGTAAAATTGTTGAGAGAGTAAGTATTAAATGCTCTTCCCACAAAAAAAGGGAAATATTTGAGGTGGTGACATATTACTTAGTTTGATTTAATTATTTCATGTTCTATTCATACATCATAACATCACTTTGTACCACATAGATACATACATTACAAATTGCCAATTTAGAATTGTAAAAAATTGGAGAAGGGAAGAAAAATGACCATTCAGGTGAAAGAATAAAACACCCTGGTCTTGAAGACTAAGATATAAAAGGAGGGGCTGGGGATGTGGCTCAAGCGGTGGGTGCTCGCCTGGCACGCAAGCGGCCCAGGTTCGATCCTCAGCACCACATACAAACAAAGATGTTGTGTCCGCCAATAACTAAAATAAATAAATAAATACATAAATATTAAAATTCTCTCTTTAAAAAAAGTAAAAAAATAAAAAAATAAGATATAAAAGGAGAACATTTATGGCAAGAAAGAAGAAACGGAAATGAATGAGATTTTTATAAACTGGACAAGTAAAACGTAGCTTTACATATGTGATTCCTTGAAAAATTTCCCAGAACTTTTAGTTCTTTAAGGACAACCTCTTGGAAGGAAAAAGAAATAATAAAAGAAAAAAGAATTAAAATATCTTTCGTAGCCAAGATAGAGTAGATTTATCTGGATCACAATCTCTGCATGGTTTGTAAGATTATAATGAAAAACACTTAAATGGATTTTTTAGCCGTTCATAAAATTACATTATAACAATGTGCTTTAAATAAGGAAAGCTAACTGTTAATGATAGGCTGGTTTGAGGTGCTAAGGGAACAAAGCACCAAGCAACCTGCAAGTGCAAAAGAACAACCAATCAGGTGCCAACAGACAAGCAGTGATGGTGCCTCATAATCACCTGTCAATCAGCAGGGTCTCCTGACCAATCCTGGAAGGACATGGATCTCAGCAAGATTTCCCCAACCAACCCCAGGAGGACAAGGGACTCTAAAATCCTCCCTTTCCTGTCCCAAGCCCTCCCTTCCTGCCCTAAACTCAATAAAATTTCAATCTGGCTGAGCCTGTGTGTAATTCCCTTGGGCCTGCTTTGTTGGACTGGAGGGTCTCGCCTGGGAGTGAATCTCAATAAAGCCTTGTTCAGCTGCTTTTAATCTGCCTCCTTTTGATCACGGGTGCCTGGCCTTACATTTAATTGTGTAGGATTGAGAATAATAGTGTTTAATACGATTGTGTGTTAGGGAAAATTTACATAGTATAGCTCATATGATGGCTGTTTATCTTCTCCTCAAGGATGGATCAATACAGAGGAAAAGAGTTTATTTCCATGCATTATGTGTTGGCTGTCATCTGAGGTGATCACTCCACATGCCTGTGGGGAGGGGAGAGCCAGGGAGCCTCAGTGTCCATATGATTTGGTTTAGTTCTCTGGATGCAAGCTGATAGAGGCTGTAGGGAGACTGCCAGCTGGGGTGACAGTAACGTGTCAGGCTGGGTATGCTAACTGCCTTACTTATAATTAGGCTCACTGGAGAAGAAATTTGAGTTCTATAAGTTTGGGTAGTTTCTGTCATAGGAGAAAAATAAGCTATAAGCTACACAAACACACACACACACACGCACACACACGATTGATATTTTTCTTGTAAAAGGAAAGCAGGTAAACAGAATTTGTACATATGCTGTATCTGCAAGTTAAAGCCTGAGTTACTTAATACATCATGACCTCATTCTTGTAACTGGTCTCCTTATCTGTATTTTTGTTTTCCTCCAATATATTCTCTGCTTAGAAGTCAACTGCATCATTCACTTATCTGATTAAAATCCTTCAATGTCAAGGCTTCCCGGTCTCCTGCCTACCTCTTGTTTCTCACCATCTGCTCTTTGCAACTGTCCTCCAGGTCGCTGGTTTCCTTCACAGATCCTAGCTCTTTTCTGACTTGAGCCTTCACATATGCTGCTCTTCACCTTTTACATGGCCAACTTCCACCCTTTTTTAATATCAGTGTCTTACAGAGCCATTTTCTTGGTTCCCCATCTCATCTATGTTCTCCTTACAGTTCTCAGAGTGACTAGTTTTTTTTCCCCTCATAGCATTTGCAAAAATTATTTGTAATGATATATTAGTTATTGTAATGATATATTAGTTATGTCTGTCTTCCCCACTAGATTGTGAGGGCTCTGAAAGTAAGAAACTTGCTGTCTGTGTTTACTATTTTATATCCAGCTCTGTGGAACAAATTGGCCAGGGATGGCCCTATGAGAAGACTGTAGCCAGTGGACTCCAGAAGTGGGTCACTTGATAGCAAGGGTCAACATTGCCTATTCTGTGTTACAATCTTTATGAAGATGCAGTGATGAGATCCTAGAGGTAATTATCAGAAAAGGAAGGACAGAGAGAAATGATAGTCATGAGGCCCACATGGAGCCTTCATGCGCTGCCTAGAGATTCACATGTGGAGGGACTGGATTCCTGAGGTCATACAGCTTGGGCACTTGGACCACAGCATTGGCACAAAGAGGAGTGATGAAAGAAATTGAGAAGGTCTTGATTACATTAATCAAGGAATGAGAGCTTGGGAAAAAAATAGTTTTGTTATTTATAAAATGACTTTTTCCTTTATAATTTTTTTCTAAAATAATTTTATTCTTTTCTTGGAATGTGATAATATCTATCACATTTATCCATTAACATCTAGTGTCATATGTTATGCTTTACATAGGTCTAAAAAGATACAAAATTTCACTTTTACCTTTTAAGAATTGAACATTTAATATTGGAGTTTTAATATGGCAGAAGGATATTTAATTTTTTTTTTTTTTTGGTACTGGAGATTGGACCCAAGGGTACCTTGCCAGTGAGCTACATCCCTAGTCCTTTTCTATTTTTTGTTTTGAGACAGGGCCTTACTAAATTTCTGAGGGTTTCACTAAGTTGTCCAGACTGGCCTTGAATTTGTGATACTCTTGACTCATCCTCTGGAGTTGCTGGGATTATAGGTATGCTCTACTTTGCCTGGTCATACATTCAAATTTAGTATATTAGACTGCTACAGTTTCAATCTTAAGCATTTCCCAAAAGCCCATGTGTTGAAGGCTTTGTTATAGCCTGTGGGGTTATTGGGAGGTGGTAGAAACTTTAAAAGGTGGAGCCTATTAAGAGGAAGTTAGTCTGGGTGGGGTATCCCCTTGGAGGGAACATTGGGACCCTGGCTCCTTCCTATTTTTTTTCCCCTGCCAACGGCCATGAAGTGAACAATTTCCTCTTCCAAATGCTTCCACTATAATGTGTTGCCTTGCCACAGGCCCCAAAACAAAGGAGCCACAAACTGTGCCCTGAAATCTCTGAAACCATGAGCCAAAATAAACTGTTTCTCCTTTTAAGTTAATTATCTCGGGTATTTTCTCATAGTAACAGAAACCTGACTAACACATGAACATACATTCATATTACAGTGTAACATGCAGCTGATTATAATTAATACTCTAAGATGGGCAGAAAAATGAAACATTCTAGATTTTGGTTACACAAACAGTGGTGTCCTGATTTATTGACTTTGAGAGCATTACTTAGGACTAGACAGGCAAAACTAAGGCAGAACTAAGAAGATTCAATCAAGAGTGTGGTCTTTGAATGAAAACCACAGTTCTGCCTAGTCCTGATCAATTAAATAGGTAAGATTCTCAACTAAGTAGAACAAATGTTGGCTAAATATCAGTTACATTCATTGAATACCTATCATGAATCAAATATTGGTTTACCATGCTGTAAGTGAGGCAGGGATTATAAATAATTTTTAATTTTAAGTCCAATCAAATGGACAGTAGCTCCCTGGGTAGCCAGGTAAAGATTCTGAAGCTGTGTCTAGGCTATGGTGATTGATACTTGCTCTAGATAAAGGGCAAACTGTAATATGCATACTGTATATTTGCTGTCTTGACGTGTGACTAAAAGGCAGAAAACCCTTCATTCAAAATGCCCCAAGTACATGGGAACTGCAACTTGGGGCAAGGAGCTTAACCTAGTTAAGCTTATATTTCCTCATTGCAAGATTGAGGTAGTAATATTTACCACATAGGGTTGTTGAGGGAATTAAACAGGATACTATCAGAGGAACAGTGAGGAGAACATCATGTGAGGATTCTATTGTATGGAGTGACAATTTCAATGAAAAGATGCTGCCCACTAGGAGGGAGATGAGAGTCCAGCCTTATGTCAAAGCTAATGGCCACTGGTGACAAGAAAGAAGGGAGGGAGAGAAAGTCTAAGAGCAGAACAGCCTCAGAGCCTTCCAGAGGAGGGAAAGATGTAGTGAATGCTCTCCCTGACTCCCTAAATCATCGAGGAAACTACCCAAGTGACAATATGCTTGGTCCATTGGACTTCTCTTGGAAGTTTGTAAAGGGGCTGAATCCTTGATCAAGACTGGCGAGGTGATAAGGGTTCAAGTGGTAGATGGATACCCGCATTACCACTGTGAGTCCTTCAGTAGACATGTAAAGCTATGAGGAGGGCTGAGAGGCGGGAGAGCTGCTTTGGCTTGGGTGGATCTGTCCTTAATTATATTGTTGTTCTCGAGTGTACATTCCAGCCAAAGACTTGTTAAGAAGAAGCCTTTGTTTAAATCTCAGGGCCTAGAAAAGATTTTTATAGTCTAGATTCTAGAAAGTTCTGTAGGCTTCAAGTCTGTCTGAATCTGAGCTGTATTAGCCTTTGTGTTTTATTAAAGGACACTCTGGGAACATAAACCTGTTTGTCTTCATGGCAAGTCATTCTGCTCCTGGTCAGGGTCCAGTTCTCTGTGAGAAGTGAATATGCCACTGGCACACACCCTCTCTGAACTTCCTCATGCAAATTCAAGACTGACTTTACAGGATCCTTGACATTTGCATTTAACCCTCAAATGTTTGCTGGATTTCTCTTTTGCTCTTCTCCACTCCCTAATCTCATTGTTATTTGTCCCAATACTTTCTTTTTGCTTTTCCAATCTCATACTGGCAGCTGCTTCCTAAGTCTATCTCTCTTATCAGGGTAGCAGAGGCTCATGCTCTGAGCAGGAGATGGGTCCACCAGTGAGTTCAGACATGTCTGTGTTCTGCTCACGTATGTAGGCATGACTCCTAGAAATGTATTTATGGAGGAAGCAAGTCTCCTGCTGAGAGAGGTTTACCTTAAACACAATGGCAAATCCATGAGTCAGGACAAGTATAGCTCAGGAACAAAGCTAGAGGAGAAAGGCAATTCTATATAGAGCTATACCTGGAACCTCTTCCCCACTATCAAGAGCTATCAAGAGCCCAGGTCTGTATTTTATAAAGATGTAAAGTAATTAGTGTAGCAGAGCCTCAAACTCATTTCCTTTCCTTCCTGGGCTCACCACCTTCCTGGCACATATATTCTGTGTCTGAGTTCTAGCTAAATAAATGTGGCAGAAGTCCACCTATACCAGCTCCAGGCCCACTTTAACTGGGATGCAAATGATCCAGTGAAGGTCTCCAAGGCCCTAAGGACAAAGACTACTAGACAGAGGAGTCTGGGTCTCTGAATATCTAGGAAAAATAGGGCCCCTGTGTTGCCCTCCCTGTTCTGTACTTTGTAATATAAGCAGAAAATGAAGTTGTATTCTCTCAAATTGCTGAAACATTGAGGTTGTTTGTTACAGCAATTACCTTGCCTTAATTGACTCACCAAGTAAAAATGGGAAAGTTCTGTCTAATGAAAACACTGCATTTGATCATGAGGAATAGGCAGCATAGGGTTGATAATTTTTTTTCTTTTCTTTTTTTTTTTTTTATAAAAATTGATTTATATCTTTTTAAATTTTTTTATGTGGTGCTGAGGATGTTATACTCGAATTCGGGACCCCCAAAAGACCACCAGAGACCAAGATCGATGTAAACAGCAAAGAGGTGTTTATTGTGAGCTAGATCAGTCCTCCGCACGCACACAGCAACTGGTGATGCTGAGAGGCCCCAAGCTCAGGGTTTGCAGCAGTTTTATACATTCTTTGGAGAAGGCAGGGACCCCCACATACAACATAGCATCTCTTAGCAAATCATCACACACCACGGGAAAATCAAATAACAACTCTAAAACATGATTAGCACATTTACTGGCGGGAACAGGTTGGGTAGGGGTGATTGGTTACTACAAGAGGGGGATTCATTTGAACTGATTGGTTTAAGCCAAGAGGGGTGTTCATGCTGAACTACATGGTTTCCCAACACCATAAACTACTGGGGGGGTCATCTGGCATCCCAGGTATTTCCCTGTCTCATGCTGATTGGTGGCTGCTAAGAGATTGGGTCCCCACCTAGCCTGACTGAGTCACAGACACCAGGCGCAGCAGATCTCTCCTGTTATTTGTAGATAAACCATTTAGCAGGGTGGGATTGTACCTAGGAGTGCTCTGTGGGTCTTTTCAAGGACAAAGGTCGTGTCCCTTCCTTGGACAGGCTTTGCTCTGAGGTAGAGGCTGGTTTTTCAAGGATCAAACCCAAGGCTTCACATGTGCTAGACAAGCACTCCACTGCTGAGCCACAACTCCAGCCCCAGGGTTGATAATTTTCTAATAAAATATAACATAAAGAAGAGAGGCAGTCTTCCTTAGTTTGCACTGCACTGCACTGCACACAGCTTTGACATTTTAACAGCACGAAACCATGACTTGGCATTGACTGGTATGAGTTGCATTAAGAAACTTTTTGAAAGGAGACAGAGATGGCCATGGGCCTGGCAGTCCCACTGGTACCAATGTAACAGCAGTCTACTTTAGCCCTTGCTTCTCTGCCACTGCAACTTATTTTTAAAATGGACATGTTTTTTTCTCTTCCTCTCTCCCTGCTCCTCCCTAATCTCAGGGGAAAAAGGATTACCTTTCTTCCACTTTTAGGCAGATTTATCTGTCCTTGAACACAACAAAGTAATTCAGACTTCTGGGATAGAACCTGAGATCTCCCAAATTAACAAGCGAATTACAATTGCAAACAGAATGCATGGAATGTAGCCTTTGAGTCACCTCTTTAAAAGCCCTCTTTGTACCCGCTGATGGGCAGAATTGCAGCATTTGGGACAGGACTCCCCTATGTTTCTCCTTTGCTAGCAAAGCAATAAACCTTCATTTTCCTTTTCCTCAAAACTGTGTTCTGGTTATTGGATTGGCATGGGGGACAAGGACTGAGCTTTCAGCAACACCAAGATGGAGGAGTAGTGTTATGCTTGAATTCGGGACCCCCAAAAGACCACCAGACTGAGATCGATCTAAGCAGCAAAGAGGTGTTTATTGCCAGTTAGCTCGGTCCTCTGAGTGCACACAGCAACTGGTGATGCTGAGAGGCCCTAAGCCCAGGGTTTGCAGCAGTTTTATACACTCTTTGGGGAAGGCAGAGACTTCACATACATCATAGCATCTCTTAGCAAATCATCACACACCGCGGGAAAATCATAAAACAACTCTAAAACATGATTAGCGCATTCACTAGCGGGAACAAGTTGGGTAGGGGTGATTGGTTAGTACAAGAGAGAGATTCCTTTGAATTGATTGGTTTAAGCCATGAGGGGAGTAGTGCTGAACTACATGGTTTCCCAACATGTTATCAACCACCATAAACTACTGGGAGGGTCATCTGGCATCCCAGGTATTTTCCTGGTCTCAAGCTGATTGGTGGCTGCTAGGGGGTTGCTATGGGTCCCCACCTAGCCTGACAGAGTCAGGGACACCTGGCATAGCAGATCTCTCCTGTTATTTGTAGATAAACAACTCAGCAGGGTGGGTATGTGCCTAGGAGTGCTCTGTGGGTCTTTCCAAGGACAAGGGTCACGCCCCCTTCTTTGGACAGGCTTTGCTCTGAGGTAGAGGCTGGTTTTTCAGTAGCAGCCTGCTGGTAGATACCTGGCTCCAAGAGAAAGTCGTTAAACCTAGCAGGAGGGTCAGAACCAGCAGAAATGGCCATGATGTTCAGGGAATGGCAAGTATTCGATGACCAGATCTGATCATTCTTTGATTAAGTGGCGGACTCCTGGAGATTTTGAGCAATACTTGGCATAAGTCTAGGGAACCTGATAAAGTGGTGGAACATCAATGTAGGAAGAAGAGAAAGTGCCTTTTTGTCTTTAGTTGCAGTTTGCAGAAAAGCAACTTCTTATTGTTACTGAAATCTGGGTCCAAAACAACTATCTGGCAGGTTGGGTTATCTAGGGCCATCCTTCCCCAGACACCTTTGTTTTACCTTTCCTGGAGGCAACTCAAGTTTAGAAGTTAGGGAGCCCCTGGGCATTTGCATTGTCCACCAGGACCTCAGTGGGTGTGTTGGCATCAAAGGTATTCGCATTCTACCTGATAACTAGAGAGGAACTCACAGGTATTCTTTATGCAAAAGGCAAGAATCCTGATTCCATTAATTTTTTTTTTTTAAGTTGTAGATGGACACATACTTTATTTTATTTATTTATTTTTATGTGGTTCTGAGGATCGAACCCAGTTCTTCCCATGTGCTAGGCTGGTGCTCTACCACTGAGCCACAACCCCAGCCCAAGAATCCTGAATCTTTTTATGACTGCTTTGAATTTTTTCTTTAGTGAAAGAAAAGGACATTAGATTTGAGAAACACTAGTCTAAGTTGTAGTTCCTGTGCTAAAATGGGGGGAAAAAATGTGTCAGGGTAGGAGAGATTTCTGGAATGGAGAAGAGAAACAAAATGGAGGTGACCTGAGGGAGCTACGGAAGGAGGGACTCCTCAGCATCTGCCTCCCCCTGAAAATCGTTTGGACAAAGTTGAATTTGATTATGAGGAAAGTGGAAATGCCATAGAAACTAGGATATAAATCTGAGGGGCTTGGAGGTCACAGGATATGGGATGTATATTCACTCAGAAACACTTTTTATGTGCATACATAATTGTCTGGATACATATGGGTATTTTGGGTAACAACAACCATTTAAAGCAAAGTTTTTTTTTTTAATATTTATTTTTTAGTTGTAGTTGTCAATACCTTTATTTATTTATTTATTTATTTATTTATTTATTTATGTGGTGCTGAGGATCGAATCCAGGGCCTCCCACACGTGAGGCGAGCACTCTACAGCTGAGCCACAACCCCAGCCCTGAAGCAAAGTTTTTAATCAAACTTTATTTTTTCCCCAAATTCTTTTTTATTGGTGCATTATACTTACACATAATGATGGGATTTGATGTTACATGTTCTTACATGCACACAATATAACAATATTATTTGGCCAATATCACTCCTCAGCACTTCCCCATTTCTTCCCTTCCTCTTCATCCCTTTCCTCTACTGATCTCCCTTTGATTCTCAAGAGATTCCCAACCCTCCCCTTTGTTTTCCTTTTTCCTCTCTAGCTTCCACATATTCCAGAAAATATATAACCCTTGACCCTCTGAGTTTGGCTTACTCCATTTAATATAATGTTCTCAAATTCCATCCATTTTCCTGCAAAGAACACCATTTTATTTTTCTACAATTGAATAAAACTCTTGTGTATATATACCACATTTTCTTTATCCATTCATCCATTGAAACCAGCTAGACTGGTTCCATAGTTTGGCTATAGTGAATTGTGCTGCTATAAACATGGGTATGCATAGATGCCTTTAATTCTTCAGGATATATACTGAGAAATAGTATAGCTGGGTCATATGGTGGTCTTTTGAGGAATCTCCATGCTATTAATCAAACTTTAAACTACAATTTTATTTACTAAGAAGGGACACTCCTGGATTATAAGAAGGGACACTCCTGGATTTTACCTTTGATGAAGAAAACTGGACAGATTCTTTTCTCTTTTTCTCCTATCCTATGTAACCTGGCTATTCCATTCCACCTGTACCTTGTTCTAGCAGCTCAAGTTCCTGTGTTCTGCAACTAAAATAGACTTTTCCTACCTCCTTCTCAGACTTAAAGTCCATTTTTTCTCTGTTTTCATATCTCTAATTAGCAACTCTGACAAGCAACTACTGGCTGATTGTGACTTATAGTTTCTTTTCTTAAATGACCTACTATGGTGCCTTAATTGTACCTCCAGAGAAGTGGCAAACAGTGAAAATTTTGAGTATTGTATAATGCTGAATTAACACATATTATGTGGTGCTGAGGATCTGACCCAGTGCCTCATATGTGCAGGGTGAGAACTCTACCACTGAGCTACAACCCCAGCTCCTACGTTAAAATTTTAATTGTTAAAACATTAATAAATTAACTACCAAAAGAAAGGTTAACTCTAATAAAACAGTAGATGCCAGGCACTGTTCTAAGTACTTACAGGTATACATTTAATTCTCAGGGCAACTCTGTGGAACAGGAACTCTTTTATCCCCATTTTGCAGATGAGGAAAGTGAAACAGGAAGAGATAAGTAAATAGTGGTAGGTCTAGTGGGTAGGAAATGATGGAGTTGTGTTTTGACCTTAGGAGGCTTGGTTCCAGAGTGGATGTTGTGTCAGAGTCGATGATTTTTTTTTGTTGTTGTTGTTGTTAAGGAAAAGTTGATGGGAATGGTTGCTAGTTTCTCAGATTACTCTGGCAGGATGGTCCTATCTACAGTTCCTCCTGGGGGTGAGGCAGCCTCTGAAGTGAGGGGTATCTTGGAACTTTTGTTCTGACACTAAGAAGCCACATCATATTTGCAGTTTTTTCCTCCAATAAAACAAGGTGGGGTCCAGGGAGATGACTAGATAGTCTATAAGATCATTCTAGTTCCAAGATAATTTAATATATTCAGCATTCCTGCACCAAAGTGCTGATCTTTTGGTGTCTGTGGGGAAAAGAAGCAAGTTTGCGCCTGCATCCTCGATCTTGCAAGGGAGGAGCTGTGGGGTACGGTGCTGAGTAGATACCTGGAAAGAACTGGGAGCAAGAAATGAAGGTTAGAGTTCCAGGAAACTTCAGTTTATTACCCAAGAAACACAAGAGACACAATTAACTGTGTGTTCTAAACAGATGGTTACTTTTATATTTTCACAGCAAGCTTGTGAAGTAGACAGTATTGTCTCCATTTAAAAAAGGAAGCTCAAGCTTCCCAAGGTGGCCCAATTAGCAAGTGAGGCAGGTAGGATTAAAATTCAGTCCGTAGGATTCCGAAGCCCACGCGCATTTCACAACCCGCGCCTCCTTAAGTATCAGCTATCTCATCCCAGTCTTTCCGCAAGTCTATGGGCTAGTTATTACTTCAACCCCATTAGACCGACAAGGCAAGTGAGACTCAAAGTGGGGAAGTGACTTGCACCGCGGCGGTGCCCTGCTCCTGGCTGGGCTCGGCAGCAGGTCCCACCTTCCCAGGTCGCAGCCCACGCGCAGCGCGCTGCGAACTACACTTCCCGGCAGGACGCGGTCGCGCGCACGCGCACCCGGGCCTCCGCCATGGCGACAGTGCTGTCCAGGGCGCTCAAGCTCCCGGGTAAGGAGCCTCAGCCTTGCGACCACCCTTCCCCGCCAGTCCTGGGGAGC
>NW_026000169.1:1673624-1748949 GCF_001458135.2 Marmota marmota marmota
GGGAGACTCGAAGGTAGGGACCGCTGGAGGCGCTCGGGGCAGGTGTCCCGGAGCCGGCGGGAGCTGCTGCGGCAGGGACTGTCACAGCGCATGTCGCCGCGGTCCCCAAGGGAGGGCTGATGAGGGGAGCATCCTTCCCCGAGCGTGGCGGACGAAGTACCGCGGGGACTCCAGCTCCTGCCTTGAATTAAGCTAGGAGGATGCAGAGGGCGGCGGGACAATTAGTGACCCTTAGTGAAACAACCTCTCCACCCCAAAACAGGCTGTGTGTGACCCAGCCGGGAGCTAGATGAGACAGGTATTTCCCTTCGTAGTGTATAGAAGAGGAAAATGAGATTAGGAAAATGGCTAATCGAATTGTCTATGGTCGCATAAACAGTATTGGAAGAGCCTGTCCTTGAGTCTGGAGTCCTTTTTTTGACAGTAGACCCTGAGCTTTTGACTCTACTTGGCTGTCGAGCTAATTGAGCTAAGCATGGGAAATGATCTGCACCTGTAAGTTGCCGATAATGTATGGGATATTCTTTAAGGAAGCACTGGTGGAAATGACAACTTCAGAGCTGTTTCAGGACTTTGGGCAGCAGCTTCAAGGTTTTGTTTTGTTTATTCATCTCAAACTTCTGGGATGGGACTGTACTCTTATTAGAAATTTGTTCTTTTAGTAAAAGTATGTTTATTCTGCCGAGGTAAATTTTAAACATTAAGGCTTTAAAAAATTTATGATTCCCCTCAAATACATTATAAACATTACATTTGCTTGCTGATAACATCAAAGAGTAAAGGGAAAAGTAGTGTTTCCACTGGCATCTTGGACAGGTCTACTTGGGTGTCTGTTGTATATCCAGCATTAGGCTATCAGTGATTGCAGGGCCTTGGTTCTACAAGAGTTTACCATTGGTTGCTTTGAAACAAGACTTGTACCTTGGATGAGTTGTGGGTTGGATATGAATTGTCATTCCTGTCCCGAGACTTCATGACCTGAGAAAAACTTTTTTCCCTTCCTGGGCTCATTAGCACATTGGAAGGAACACTGATAGTATCTACCTTGAAATGTGTACATAATACTGGAATTAATTAATTAAATTAATTAATTACTTGCAGGATTATTTCACTTTACAGAGTGTAGCCTTAGTGTAGGACCATATCCTCTCAAAGGGGTAATGAAATGAAATGTTATACATATTTAGCTTTCTTTTTCCTTTTAAGAATTCTTGTTTTTTTTTTTTTTTTTGTCAGTATAGATAATTGTTATTCTAGGAGGATGAGAATGCAAAAAAAAAAAAAAAATCTTTCTTTCTTAGAAACTCTTGAGCCTTTCGTGGTCTCACATCCTAAAGCTATGGCATTATAATTCCCTAGAGTATTCAGTTGTAGTAACTTGTTCAGCTGACAGTGTAGGTAAAGGATTTCTATCACCCTGTCTTTGGGCCTGAAGTTGGCATACAGCTTAGCCCTGATACAGTCCGGATATAGTAGCCATATGCTCTTTTATGTGATATGGATTTTTTTCACTTGCACTTTTCCTGGTCTCCCTCTTGCCCTTTCTCCCCTCCACACAAAATACAGTTTTTGACTATATTAGTTAGATGTTGCTTTTTCATAGCTATTTTTGGGGTTGAGGCTGCTGTCCTGTTTGAATTATTGTCTCATGTTAACCTTAGTTAACATCTTTACTATTTTTCTGAGGAAGGCTAAATAGAATATTGGCTAAAAGTAGGAGATGGACTCAGGATCATATCCAGTCTTCACCTGCTTAGTTACTTAATCTCCGAGTTTCCTCATCTGTAATAATAATATTTTTATGGAACTACATGCCACACAATCCATTGCATATTTACCTCATAGGGTTATTTGGAATAGTTAAAGAGATGAATGTCTTAGGAGGTGTATTAACTTTCGACACATTAGCTATTATCATTATCATAATGTCACTATCCTTTATGAATGTAGCACCTGAAGGAAGTCCTGATGCAGAAGTGAGCTAGTGACAGATCTCAACAATACGTTGATGAAAAAGCAGTTGCTGGGAATGTGTTTCATCATCTCATACCCTTTCACTAAGCTCAGCATGAAAGATGTTTGGCTCACATGTATAACATGAGGTTAATTAGTAACAGAAGGATGATGTGACATTCATAGGCTCGTGGAACAACTTAAGTATATATTTTTTTAGGCCGTTTTAAAGTTTGAAGGTTAAACACTGAAGGGAACATCAGAGCATAATGTTACTTTTATGGTTTGTTTTATTATGTGTGACTTAGAGTGATTATGTGCTCTAGATAAACTAATCCATGTTTTAAAATGTTTACCCTAAGTTGCAGTTATATGTTCCATAGTATGTGTGAAGTATATTGTACACTATAATACAGTATATGTAATGGGATACTATATGTTTATTTTCCAAAAACATTTGGGAAGGGTATAATTGCATCCTTCCCTTTAATGTTTCCTCTGGACCAATTTGGAAATGCTATGTAGTTGGTATCCTCAGTCTCCCTAGGAGGAAAAGTAATAACCATAGAAAGCTCATTTATATTGGTGTGTTATGAAATCAGTGCCCTCTCCTGTGTTCTTTGCAAATCTTACATTGATTAAAAATCTGGGTGGTGGCTGAAAGCAACAAAGAAGAGAGTAAGTGTTCAGTTCCCTCACCTCTGATTTGAAGCATGGATTTGATGCCAACTCCTCAGCCTGAGTATGACCTAAGGGAATTAGAGGGGCTTCTTTATACTTCATTCTCTCTTTTTGTCTTTCTGTGAGTAAACAGAGAAAAAGTTGTTTAGGACTAATCAAACCTTGCAGTCTGTAATAATTAAGCCTAGGTTTGTTTTTGCATTGTCTGAAAAAAATGTATTAGTATAAAAGTAAATATTATGGTCCAAAGGTTGGTCAATAACTGGCTGTAGTCTGTGATCTTTTAAAGAAAACACAGGACTAAGTAAGGTAGCTGAGTTCTTGTTGTTGCCTTTATCCTGCAGGGATAACATGGGTCAGAGTTTTTGGACTTTGTAACACGTGTTCTTTCTGTAGGATTTTTAAAGATACTGCTCTACTCTTGTATGTTACTGTGGAAAAGTCAACTTGATTTTTGTTCCTGACATTAGAGATTTGATTGTTCTTCCCCTGGCCTCATAACATTCCTTCTTTGCCCTTGAAATCCAGTGACTTTACAAAGATATGTTTTAGTCCTGATGATTCGTATCTGTTTTTCTTGGACCTCTGTGTGCTCTTTATTCTTGAGTTTTAGATCTTGGTTTATTGCAGGAATTTATTTACATCTCCTTTGAATATTGTTTTTGATTTTGTTTTTTTCTTTGGTTATGTCTATGTTACCCTTGTTCTCTATCAGTTTCTTCCTAGTTTTTTAGATGTCTTGATCTTTTCCATGGGAGATATATAGGTAGTCAGTAGAAACTGTGATGATGGTCTGCTGAAGTTTGAACTTATTTGCTGTTTAACTGTGGACCAGTAGCTTAAACTTCCAAATCTCAATTTCTTTATCTAGAAAATGAAAGATGTTAATGAG
Source organism: Marmota marmota marmota (assembly GCF_001458135.2). Taxonomy (NCBI): domain Eukaryota; kingdom Metazoa; phylum Chordata; class Mammalia; order Rodentia; family Sciuridae; genus Marmota; species Marmota marmota. The sequence goes on from NW_026000169.1 coordinate 1,677,151, forward strand.
TATATCTCAAAGAGTTGTTGTAAAGATTTACTGAGCTGAGACATTAAAAGGGTTTGTAAGTGCTCAGAACAGCCAGCCTTGTTATTTCCATTTCATTGCTTTATTTTCACTGGTTGTTTTAGTCAGCATTTGGCTTCTGTTACCAATAAGCCTGCAAGAAAAATGTAGAACAGGAAAAATTTATTTGGGGCTCACAGTTTCAAAATCTTAGTCCATAGAAGTCTGACACCATTGCTTTGGACCCCAGAGAGACAGAACATCATGGCAGAAGGGCATGGTGGAGAAAAGTAACCCAGGACATGGTACCAGGAAGCAGAGAGAGCTCTGTTCACCAGGGACAACGTATGAACCCCAAAGATACACCCCCAGTGACCCACCTCCTCCAGCCACTCCCCACCTGCCTACAGTTACCAACCACTTAGTCCATGTCAGTGGACTACTGCACTGATTAGGTTAAAGCTCCTGTAAACCAATCATTTCACCATTAAACTTTCTTGGATTGTCTTGTACATGAGCTTTGGGGGGTACCTTATATCTAAACTCTGGTCAATCTTTTATGTATGTTTTCAACAATGTTTATTCTTTTTTTTTTTTTTAGAGAGAGAGAGAGAGAGAGAATTTTTAAAAATATTTATTTATTTATTTATTTTTAGTTTTCAGTGGACACAACATCTTTGTATGTGATGCTGAGGATCGAACCCGGGCCGTACTTGTGCCAGGCGGGCGCGCTACCGCTTAAGCCACATCCCCAGCCCCAACAATGTTTATTCTTTAAAAAAAATTTTTTTTTAGTTGTAGATGGACACAATACCTTTATTTAATTAATATTTATTTATTTACTTATTTGTGTGTGTGTGTGTGTGTGTGTGTGTGTGTGTGTGGTGCTGGGGTTGAACTCAGTGCCTCATAGGTACTAAGCAAGTGCTCTACCACTGAGCCACAATCCCAGCCCCTTAGCAATGTTTATTCTTTTTTTTAATAATACTTTTTTTTTTTTTGTTAGTTATGTACAGACTTAATGCCTTCATTTGTTTTTATGTGGTGCTAGGATTAAACCCAGGTCCTCACACTTGCGAGGCAAGTGCTCTATCACTGAGCTGCAATTCCAGCCCAGCAATGTTTATTCTTTTTGCTGAGGCTGGCTTTGAACTTTCAGTCCTCCTGCCTCAGCCTCCTTAGCTGCTGGGATTACAGGCGTGCGCCACTGCCCAGCTGAAATGTTAATTTTCTTTTTCTTTTTAAAAAATATTTATTTCTTTTAGTTGTGCACAATGCCTTTATTTTTACTTATTTATTTTTATGTGGTGCTGAGAATCGAACCCAGGGCCTTGCACACACCAGGCGAGCGCTCTACTGCTGAGCCACAACCCCAGCCCCTGAAACATTAATTTTCTATGAGCCCTGTTATGGTTTGGATACCAGGTGTCCCCCACAAGCTCACATGTGAGACAGTGCAAAAAGTTTAGAGGAGAAATTATTGGACCGTGAGGGTCTTAACTCAATCAGCGAATTAATTCCCTGATAGGGATTAACTGAGTGGTAACTGAAGTGGTGGAGTGTGGCTGGAGGAGGTGGGAATTGGGGGTGTGGCTTTGGGGTATATATTTGTGTCTGGCAAGTGGAGTCTCTCTGTGCTTCCTAATCACCATGTGAGCTGCTTCCCTCTGCCATTCTCTTTCTCCATGATGCTCAACCTCTCCTTGAGCTCTGAGGAAGGGAGCCCGCTTTCTATGTATAAAGACCTCTGAAACCATGAGCTGTCAAATAGACTTTTCTTCCTCTACGATTATACTGGTCAGATCTTTTAGTCACAGCAGCAAAAAAGCTGACTAAAACAAGCCCTTTTTTTCAGAGAAGACAGTTTTCTTTAATTCCTTGGGCTCTGTGGGAGAGCACCTCTTCATTATTTCTTCTACCTTATGGTATAAGTGGGTCAGCATTTGTGCTTTAGCGGATTTTGCTTGTTGGGTTTTGTCTAACCTCTTTAGTGAATATCTGTAGAGTGAATGCTATGCAAAGCTAATTGCTCTGCTAATTGCTGATATTTAAACAGGGTAGTTGCTTTACATCTAGGCAGGGCCAGGAGAGTGTGCTGGGGCACTTGGAAGCTAGAATTTAATGTTGGCTTGTTAACTAGGCCCCTTTTCACCAGTTCTCTCCCTCTGTGAATGCCTCTATCCTGGCTCACTGGAGAATGCAGGCTTATCACAGGACCTTGGAGAACGCTGATGTAGCATTTGATTCTTTTTGTGGTGCCAGTTTTCAATCTGTTGCCCCTGTCCTTCAAATTCACTTTTGTTGACTGATCTGTGAAAGCAGATCCTGGCTCTTTGAAATACCAAATTCGTCATTGGTTATTATCCTTCAGTCCTAGGGCACCTTTAAGTTCTCTTTCCATCTTTATATTTACTTTCCTATCATGATTAAATAATTTTTTTTATATTGAATTATTTTCTTTGAAACACTTTCTGGTTTCTGTCTCCTGACTGGGTTCAGTCTGTCAAAAAATCAGCCTCTTCAGAACTGATGACTCTGAGGGTTACTTCTCTAACCTGTATTACTGACAGTTTGCTTTCTATAAAGATGTGACTTGCATTTTTTCTCATTGTCACACTTCCCCTTTGTCTAAGTGACATTGAATGGGGCTCATAAGTATTGCAGTGACTTTAGATTTTGTATTTACAAGCAAGAAATTACAGGTTGGGTGAGATACTTGTGCAGCAAGGGAAGTAGTAGGTTAGAACAAGTGTGCTTAGCAGCCAAGTTGCTGGATTTGAATCCTTGTTTATCTTCTTGTTAATTTTGTAATCTTAGACAATTTACCTCTTTATATTTCAGATTTCTTGTTGATAAAATGGGATAATAATACCTACCATATAGGGCTGCTGAGAGGATTAAATGAATTAATACACGTAACTTGCTTGGATCAGGGCTTGGGATGGTAGGCAATCAGTAAATGATTTCCAGTTCTCATCATGATTACCATTATCCTCACTAATTCTGTAAACTGTGCTCCTTGCTGAATATCTGCAGATGTATGTACTTGATTTTGTTGCACTCCCTTCATTAGACACAAGTTTCATTGCTTTTAACAACAGTTGTTTAAAAATTATGGTTTGGGAATGTGGGCTGTTTCCTATCTCTTTCTGTTTTTATTTCTATTTTTTCCCCCTGGTTTTAGGGAAAAGAGTATGACAGAAATGCCTTTGTAAGTCATCATTAACTAGAAGCATGTAATCCCTAAAGTACCAATTCAACAGCAGCTTTTTTCCACAGAATGCTTGCAGATTATTTTTTATAGACTTATTAAGAATTTTCTTCATTTCTGTAGCATATGTACTCAAGTCTTGTCCTGACAGCCTGTATAATAGTGTCTGACATAATAAAATGAATTTTCTTTAAACATTTTAAAACTAATACTTGGTGGGGCTGGGGTTGTGGCTCAATGTTTGTGTGCTCGCCTAGTACACATGATGCACTCGGTTTGATCCTCAGCATCACATAAAAATGAAATAAAGATTGTGTGTCCACCTACAACTAAAAAATAAATATTAAAAAAAACTAATACTTGATTAATTATTTCACTTTGGCAAAGGTGCTGTTTTGGGCTATATTGCGAGGTGGAAATTGACAAACGATTGAATTAAGTCCACGTCAATGCTAAACTTTTCACATGGTGCTAAAATCCTATTATACAATTATAGGATGGCCTCAATGTGTGTTCAAAATGCTTGGGAGTTTCAGTTGTGTGGTGAGATGCCAAGAATTTAGATGTAGTAATTGAATTATAGTGTATTATTTGGCAGGATCCAGTTCTATGGTTCTAGGGCTAGACCCTAGGCTGGATCCAGTTCTGGAAACCATATTTTAAAAAGCACTGACATATCACACTGTGTCCAGAGGAGGGTCACCAGGATGGTGAGGACATCTGAAACAATTCTTCTTCAAGAAATGGGTTGAGCTGGCCATGATGGTGCATGCCTGTATTCCCAGCTAGCCAGAGGACAACCTTTGCAATTTAGTGGGACCCTGTCTCAGAAGAAAAATATTAAAAGGGCCAAGGGTGTAGCTCAGGGGTTGAGCCCTTGCCTAGCATGTCTTAGGCCCTGGGTTCAATTCCCAGTACTGCAAAACAAAAACAAAAACAAAAAATGGGTTGAAAGGGGTGGAGATGTTTAACCTGGAGGTAAAAAGGTCTGGGCAAGGGCAGTTGGGAGATATAATAGCAATAGTAACAAAATGAAAATAAAAGAAGCTAAAATTTATTGAGTATGACTATCAGCCAGATACTAAGACCCATCCAAATATTTATTATCTTATTTAATGTTCATAACAATCAAGTGAGGTAGGAATAATAATTATTCCATTTTATAAATAGGGAAATTGAAGCTCCATAAATTTAATAAATTTGAGGTCACAAAATTACTAAGAAAGTCACGATTTTTCTTATTATGAAGTCCTGAGTTCTTAGATTCTGAATTGTCTGTCTCTTCTGATTGACATCTGCACTTTTTTAAAATTAATTTCTTACAGACATGACAATAGTGGAATGCGCTACATTCATAATTATCCATTTACTGCACAGTTTTTCGTAAATCTGCATGTTTTTAAAAGGACTTATATGTGGAAATGGGGTCCCAGAAATTAAAACTAGGACAGATAATTGGTAGCTCCTCAGAAATAGAGTCTTAAATCAGTATAAAGAATTGTTTTCTAGATTGAAGGCCAGTGGATTACCCAGTATTGGTTACGTTCAGGCATGTACTGAGTTATTGTTTGGTGGGTGTTCGTGAGGAGTTGTAAGATTGGAATAGGGTTGGGGGTGGATTATGTGAACTTTAAAATGCCTTTCACTTCTGAGATTCAGGGATTCTATGTATGTTTTCCTGTCAGGTATACTTTTTTTTTTTTTTTAACTGTGTTAAAAATACAGATACTATGAAATATACCATCTTAACCATTTTTAAGTTCAATATTAAGTATATATTCGTATTATTGTGCAACCAATTTATAGAACTTTTTTGTCTTGCAACACTGAAACTCTGTGTCCACTCAAAAACAATCCCCAGTTTCTTCCAGAAAACCACTATTCTATTTTCTGGAATTTTGACTACTCTAGATACCGCATGTAAGTGGAGTCCCAGCATTCGTTTTTCTCATCTTGGCTCATTTCACTTAGCATAATGTCCTCAAGGTTCATCCATGTTGTTACAAGTATCAGCATTTTCTTCCCCTTTTAAAGGTTAAATAATAATCCATGGCATGTATGTATGTGTGTACACATAACACCAGATTTCATTTATCATGTCAGGTGTATTTTAGTTAGAAACAAAACAAATGACCACTTTAAAAAGTATTAGAGTCAATATTATTGTAACAACTCATGTCTCTGCAAAACATTATAAATAGAGTTACCTGGGATGGATGAGGAATAGCATGTACTACTCATTTAAAAAAAATGAGATGCTTCATATAGTGGAAGTAAATATCACAGGAATCTATCCTGAACCTGTGCTGACTCTTTGGCCTGTCCTGGAAGGCTGAATAAGGTTTTGAATAAGGTTCCTAATAATTAGTTTATCTTCTTTTAATTGTAAAAATCAAATCCAATCCTTTTTGGATAAAATCAATAGCTATGAAAATAAAAGAGAAATTTCTGGTTATTAGGATGCCATTATGTTCAGTATTGTCTGTCTTTTTTTTTTTAATGTTGTAAAAATACTTTGCAGAGTATTCATTTTCTTAGTCAAACATTTATTGTTTTCTGTATACCAAATACTAGACTTTACACTGAAAGTTTTTCTCTCCACATCTGGTCATAGAGAGAAAGTATTTTATTGCTTCATTTCATGTGTTGAGCAAACTGAAACATAATGTATGAAACGACATCACCAAGACCACAGGGACCCAGAGGCAGAGATTAGCATCAAGGATTCTTTCTCCCTGACATTAGTGGACTTATGTTTTCTCATTTATATTTCTTCTGAACAAAGTATTTAATGGTAGAGTTTACATTACTAACAGCTTTCCAGGTTATTTCCCCCAAAGAAACTTTTTATTGATTATGGCATGAAATAAATGTATGAAATCATTCAGTTGTGGGCAATGAGGGCCAGGAGTAGGCTTGGGATATGTGCCAAGTCCTCCTGTAATTTCTGTCTCTCAGCTGCCTCAAGTCAACACAGATTCTAAATAAAAACAGGGAGCTTGCTGTGCAAACCAGCTTGCAGACCAGTCTTCTACTTCTGCTTCCTGCCAGATTGCCACCTCTCCCAGGACACTTCTCAGAATGGCAGTTGTAGAGGTAAACACTGTTTACTGAAAGGGCATTCAGATCACAGGGCAGTCCTGAGGAGTGAGCTCCAGTAACACATCTCCAGATGACATTTAATGTTCAGTTTTCTGAGTTGTCTCCATAGAGACAATTGGGAAGTCATGAATATTGGACTGTGAGAAGCGGCGTACAGAGAAGAAGCGTTCTTTCTGTTCTGTTACCAGGAAAGATGAAGACATCACAGATCTGAGAAAGCCTAAGTGAATAATGCATGTTGGGTTTATGGAAAGTGGCTATATGGGCCATGGTCTGGTCTTTTTTTATTAGCAAGATTCAAACAAATTTAGAAAACTTTTTATTGAACTAAAGATATTTGAAATTTGCCAATTTTTACAAATTTATTTTCTTTAAAAAATTTAATTTTTAATTAACATGTAGGGATTGTGCATATTAATGGTATATAGCATAAGATCTTACTACTTGCGTACAATGTGTAGTGATCAGATCAGGGTAATTGGCATATCTATCACCTCAAACTTTTATCATTCCTTTGTGTTGGGAGCATTCAAAATCCTCTCTACTTGCTTTTTGAAATGTCCAATTAATTGTTGTCAACTATAGCTACCTATTGTGCTATAGAGCATGAGAAGTCATCTGTCCTGTCCAGCTGAACCTCTGTACCCATCAGCCATCCTCTCTCCAGCCCTCCCTTCCCCTCACTCTTCCCAGGCTCAGGTGGCCACTGTTGTATTCCCTACTTTTTTTAGATCAACTTTTTAGTTTCACATGTAAGTGAAAACAAGTAGTATTTGTCTTCCTGTGCCTGACTTATTTCACTTAACATAATGTCCTCTAGTTTCATCATGTTGCTGAATCCTTTTCCATTTTCTTGACCTGATGAAGGCAGTAATTCTAGAGTACTATGCTTTTCTTCCCCCCTTACCTTGCCATCACCCCTTTGCTGGCATCTAATTTTACAGATCACCACCAGAATCCAAACTTGATGTAAATCTAGACTTGTGTACGTGTGTGTGTATTTTTTCCCAAGTGTTTACAGGTGTATATATTTGGTGAAGTTTCTCCTTCCTAGTTCTCTTTGACTCGCTGTACTTCTGTCTTTTCAGGGAAGAAGAGCCCAGACCTAGGGGAATACGATCCCCTTACTCAGGCCGACAGTGATGAGAGCGAAGATGATCTTGTGCTTAACTTGCAGCAGAAGAATGGGGGGGTCAAAAATGGGAAGAGTCCTCTGGGAGAAGCACCAGAGCCTGACTCAGATGCTGAGGTTGCAGGGGCTGCCAAGCCACATCTTTCGGAAGTCACCACGGAGGGGTACCCTTCGGAGCCTCTGGGGGGCCTGGAGCAGAAGGCGACCTCTTCCCTTGTGTCCTACATACGCACATCTGTCTTCCTGCTAACGTTGGTGATCTCAATGATCTTGGTGCTCCTCTGTGCTTTCCTGATCCCCTGTCCCCCCAGAGACCTGCACAGCACTTGGAGCCGCCACTTGGGCTCACAAGCAGGTAAGTTGTGGGGTTTTCAGCTTTAGTTTGTAACATTTCATCATATGTTGGATTACATTGAGTATTTTTCCAAATCTTAAAAACAAAATCTTAAAAAATTTGTGTCATGTAGCATTTTTCTCCCTGTGTGTGGAGATGGTTAGGAGGTTAAGATTTGAAATAAAACAGTAGGTGGATTTCTACACCTCCAGACAGACACCTTTATTGTATTGGGTATTGGTCATAATTAGACACAGAGAGGACAGGGCATTGGTTTGCTGGACTCCTGCCTTGGAGCCAGCCCTGTGTATGGCGGGGTGGGATAGGGGTAGGAGGATGCAAAACTGTAGAAAGGGCTGTTTACAGAGAAAAGTAAAGCTCAAGACCTAGCTAGACAAGGCCCTGGTGCTCTTACAGGACTGGGGATTGTATCTCCACTGATCAGTCTTGTCTCCTGTGAATGGGTGCTGCTGTTCCCAGCCTTCCCATGTCATTTTGACCTAGAAATGCTTCATCTCTGCCACTTTTCTGATTCAATTTGAATTAGCTTTTGATGGATTCTCTGTTCTCATCTTTTGTTCTCTAAAGGCAAATTTAATTTTCATATGTGGTATTTATACAATAAAGACTGATAACGAGTTTTTGGTGTATCCACTGCCCAGCTCCAGAAATAGAACATTTTTGAGACCTCTGCAGTCTCCCATGTGTTCCTCCTGGTCATGTCCCCCTCTGCCCACCACAAGGTTCTGCTCTCCTGAATTTTGTGTTGATTTTTTTTTCTTGACCTTTCTTTAAAGTTTTGTCACATGGACATGTACCCCTAAATGATATATTCATTAATTCTGCCTCTTTTTGAATTTTACATAAATGTAATTATGTCATCTTCTGTGATTTGCTTTTTTGTTCAACTTAATTTTATGAAAAAAGATTTTTAGTTAATCCATATTAATTTATGTGGCTGGAGTTTATTCATTTTTACTACTGTCTGGTTTTCCATGATATGAATATTCCATGATTTTTAAAATCCATTTTCCTGTTGATGAACATTTAAGTGGTTTCCAGTCTTTATTTATTTATTTTTTTGAATAACGAATGCTGCTAAGAACCTTACAGTACCTGTCTCCTGATGCAATGTATAAGAACTTCTCTAGGCACAAACCTAGGAGTGAAATTGCTGGGTCATGGGGTGTGTGCATGTTCATTCTTAGTGGCTTATGTTAGATTATCTTCCAAAGTGGTTGTATCAATTTAGGCTTCCATTTACAGCATGAGTTCTTTCCAAATTTGGCGGGCCTCCTCTGACTCCACACTGTTGGGGGTGGGGCTCCTGTCTTGTCACTGCAGGGTGGGGATGAAATACAGGCTCCCCACTGGCCTCTGCTGATACCCTCTGGTGGGGAGGAAGGGGACAACTGCCTCACTAATGCTGGGTGGGGTAGAACTGTTGGCTTCCCTTGTGTGTGGAGGGCCTTGGTACTGCTAGGTGGAGGTGACAGTACTACTCCCACCTGGTCTGTTGTGCCATGATCCTGGTGGCAGGGGAGGGATGCTACCCTGGTGTCAGCTTGTGTAGGCTCCCCAGTCAGCCTTTGTTGTATGTGCTGCTTGGTTGGATTAGAGCTTTCCTGCCGTGCTAGGCTGCACCTTTCCTGGGCTTTTGGCCAGGGAAGTCAGCTTTTCTTGGGGCTTCTTTGTACTTTGGGCATTTCTGGGTTACTGATGACTTTTGCAGCACCCTGTCTGGTATATATGAGGCCAGGAAAACCCAGAGGACTCATCACGTTTTCACTCTGTGGGTCTTGCAGTCTCTAGCCCATCTGCCTAATCTCTCCACCTTTCTGGATGTTCTTATGTTTGTTTTGTGCATAATGCCCAGGGCTTTGAGATAGACTTTTTGGGGTGGGGCTGGGGAGTAGGAGAGGCATGTCTACACCATCTAGTCTGGGAACTGGAAGTGTGCTTGGTTTCTGTGGACGTGCTGGCAGCAGAGAACTGGTTTGTGGCAACATTCTCAGGACCTCTTTGTTTTTATGTGCACATCAGGTGGGGACCTGTCTCCACTGGAATTGGCTGATGTGAATGGAGATGGCCTGCGGGATGTGCTTCTCTCCTTTGTAACATCAAGGAATGGGAGTGCAGCAGGTAAGAGATGTGGTTTTCCAAGCTTCCTCAGGGTTGCTGTCAGCCAGCAAAAAAGCAGCAGCTGTCTCCAAGGGGCACTGCAGAAGGGGGTCTGTAGGGAAGAGAAAGCTACCACGGATCTGTCATACATGATAAGCCGAGTCAGTAGTTCCCCATGTAAATGAAGTTCAGTTCCAGAAATCAGAGAGAGTTACAGATGTAAGGAGCTATTCATTGTCATTCAAGTCAGTGAAGAAACTAATGCAGAGAGGAAGTGACTTGTCCAGACACCTGCAGTGACACTGTTAGTACTTAGGTTTCTCTCAGTTTCCTCCCAGTGAGTTTTCCATTGTCTCTTTTTTTATAGGGAGAGGGGTACCTAGGGGAGACTGAGGCTGAGGCTGACCTTGAACTTGTGATTCTCCTGCCTCGGCCTGCCTCACCCTTTTGTGAATGAGGAAACTGAGATACAGTGAACTTAAGGAACTTAGCCAAAGTCCAACAGCTGGTAAATGGCAGAGATGGAATTCAGATCCAAGAGTCAGACTCTGGAGTTCATATCCTCAACCCTCACGTCGAGCACTTGTGCCCAACTCTGTGCCACTGACAGGGAGGAATTGAGTTTTTATTTGTTGGTTCACTTGTTTATTCATTCATGCAATGGTATTGGATGCTGATGGTGTGGGGCACATGCTGTGCACCCTCTCCAGAGCTGTGTTGGTTAGAACTAAACAAGAGGAGCCCAGTCTGTGCTTCAGGGAACCACGATTCTATGGGGAACGGGTAACTCATCATCACCCAGAAAAACAAACGAACAAACAAAAAACCAGTCATTGAATGGATATGGAGTCTGTCGGGCCCTTACCTAGGAAAAACAGCACAGGATATTAACCATAGCATCTGAGGATCTCAGAAATCTAGAACTGACACATGTCACCTCTGTTTGTCCTGTGTATCTGTTTCTGACAACGAGATCTGAAACAGCAAGCCACAGTTTGTCATTTGTTTTTAGGTCACGTGTTTGATTAGTAATACTGAAGAATAGGTAGAATGAAGCTCAAAACTTAGCTTTCTTTATCTTAGTTGTTGCTGTAAGTGGAAAGTGTGTGAATGAGCCAATCTGTCCCTGTTCTGAAAGTGAAAGTACAACTGGCAAGAGGGTCATTGTTCTGCTGTTCATTAAGTTACATAATGGCTTATTTACTAGTGAGGGGAGCTGCTCTAGTTCCCTGCCGGCTATCCTAGGACCTAGGTATTGACTCTTCCCATGTATTATTCTCTCCTGCCCAAGACCAGATCAGCTGCTTCATGGAAACATTCTTTTTCTGCTCTCAGGGAGCATTTGCTACTGATGATTAGGATTCAAGTATTTTTCCTCCTACTTTTCATGTATCCTAGATCAGCCTCACATTTCTGAACATATACCTTCTCTTTTCTTCCTGTTTTTTTTTTTTTTTTGGTTCTCAAGAACCATCTTTCCATATTCTGGATTTTGCTTCTGTCTTTTGTTCAGCAAACAATTGGTTGCTATGTGTACCAGGCATTTTGCAAGGTGCTGAGGATATATAAACAGTCCTTGTCCTTAAGGATGTCACTATTTAGTGGTGGCCAAGGTAGCAGATAGATAAATGGATATGTTGGCAAAGCCGAAAAAGTGGACATGCAGGGAGGCAGCACAGAGGAGGCCAGTGTCTTATGAGCAGAGAGGACAGGTACTCTGAGGGTACTGTGTAGTCAGGGAGGGAGCTGAACACACTAGTATGAGCTTCTGCCTTAGCACCCTTCACTTTTGGTGTTCAGGCCTCCTGCTCATCTCTACCTCTTATCTCTTCTGCCTCCTTTCCTTTCTTATCACCCTTGTGTGCTTTTAGGTAGCTCCAGGTCAACTGCTAATCTCGTGTGCCTTTCGGGAATGAATGGCAGCACACTGTGGTCCAGTCCCCTCCCAGAAGAGGCCCAAGATATCACATGTTTGGATCTCATGCCAGGAAGTGTGGCTGAAATCATCTGCCTTGTGACAGGGACACGCAAGATGCTCAGTGCATTCAATGCAACATCAGGTAAAGATCGTTTGCCCCCAAAGTCTTTGCTCCAGTGAGCCATGATTTTGTGTTAGAACAATCTGGTAGAGAAGGGACTTTTTTACCCTGACAGAGTGGAAAGTTTGATTTGCTGCTCTGGAAGTGGTTATTAAGGGAATAAGATAAGAAGTCTGGGCAGGTTGAGTAAATAGATCCATGTTTCAACCCGTTTGGGGTAAGATGGGGTAAACCCAGTTACCTAGACAGAAACTGCCCCGAGGCCTCTGGTTTGTAAATAGTCTCCCTGCTCAATGGTTGTCTTTGTAAAAAGACAAATGAGGTGGTCCCTTCCTGTTTGATACACATAGGGTCCATGTGTAAACTTGGGTGTTAACTACTTAACAATATTGCAGTGAAGAAATGAAAGCTTATTGAAACATGTTCATTCGATATTTTAGCTTCTTGTTGCTTTTAGACACCCAAGACAAAAGAAAGAAAAAGAGTCAAAATGTAATGAAGGCTCCTTTCAGAGTCATAAGCTACTGCTAGAATGCTTTCTGTCTCTGGGGGTTACATACTCATCCTCCCCAGGTTTAGAGATTGGGGTTTTATAGAGGGGTGCTTCTGATTGAAACAACAAACAAACAAACAAAAAAAGAATACAGTTAGCTCTAGAACTGAAGTTTTCTTGACTACCTCCTGCCATATCCCTGATGCTTACTTATGTGACCCTGTGGGAAAAGGCACCAGAGTGGGTCTTCTGGTTGGCGCCCTTGGCTGGCTTCGGGTGGTATTATAATACCCTCTATCGGTTTCATTCTCCACCCCAGTGGAGCCAGCTCACCCTTTCTGGAGAGACTATAGTACCTCCATTTGATCTCAAAAGTCTTAGTGTGAAGTTGTTAGATGGATGTGGATTTCAGATCACATCTCCTGACCCCTTTGTCCCCAGTAAGATAAAAGCAAAAGGGAAAAAGTAAGGTGTCACTGTCTATTGTTGAGCCCTGGGAGTGTCCCTTTTCTGGCCTGGAAAGAAGGCAGAAAGTTGTACTAGTGATCAGCCTATTTGTCCTTCCCTAGGAAAAGCCATCTGGACTTTAAACCCAAATTACCTGTCCAACGGTACCTTGGCTGCCCCAGTGGTGTTGCTGCCAGACTTGGATGAGGACCATGTCAGAGATCTAGTGGTTCTGGCCATTGGGGAAACGCAGGTATGCTCTCTATTAATTTTGTTTGTTTTTTTACTTCAATTTTAGTTGTCTCAGTTTCTAATGTTGTTATTATAAATACTGCTTGAAACTTTCTTTTTATAAGGGCTTAGGTTTAAATAAATTCTCTTGGTGAGGTTAAGTGCACAAATGAGCATTATGAACCCATTTTTCCCAGCAGTTTCATTATGATTCCATGGACTGTGGTGTAGTTGAGCTTTGAAGCCAGCAGTCTGTGTGTAAATTCCTTCTCTACCACTCTGTAGCTTTATGGTCTTGGGCAAGTCAAAGAACCTATCCATGTTCTGGATTCTTTTGTAAAAATGGCAGTGCTGTATCTACTCATAAGATTGTTACGAAAAATAGAACTAACATATATAAAGTGCCTAGGAGAGTGCTTATTGTTACCATGTAAAGGTATTGTTAGTTTTACCATATTTACTATACACATTTTTAAACTTTATTTCAACTACAAAACAGGAGAGACTGATAGAAAATTTATTAAATAGATACATAGAAAAAAATCTTAAGTCAAATGATAAAATCAGTGATCTAATGAAGAAGAATTATAGCCTATGCTGTGACAAGATAGTTTAATTCTATAATAGTGACCTCTAAATTATAGATGTATCAATTATGGAGCTAGTTATTCTGTAGACAGATAAAGTAATAGTGTTTTTCCCAAATCACAGGAAAAACTAAATTACTGAATAAAATCAGCTCAACTTCAAGTTTTATTCCTGAAGCACTTCTTAGAGCTTTTTTTCAGTTTCTCTAACACTTTCTCAGACTTTCTAGTATGAGACTGTCAAGGAAATGCTTATGAACAAAAGAACAAATGGCAATGAATATTTGTGAGAAAATGTGGATGCAGACAAGTTTGCCTCATTTGATTGCTTATTTTAATTTTAAACTAAAGGACCTTGTGAGTACTTTCTGTTGGTTTTCTTCAACGGGCAGTTTGGTCTCCAAGTGGACCTGAACCAAGAATTCAGGAATTATTCACATAATCATTATGAATAAAGAAACTGTGGTCTCGGGAAAATTTTAATTATTACCTCTAGCCAGAAGTGATTTTCTAAATGTCCAAAGGGGGAGAAATCTGGGGAGTTTCATTCTAACAGAATTCAGTGCAGAACAAGGCCCTGAGCATGTTTATAAGCAGAACAAATTCAGAGATCTTGTTCTTAGTATCCCATCTGCCTCTTATAGCTGTGGTGGCCAAGGGATAGTGGTTCAAGCCATTAGGGGACCCTCCATTAGAGGAGTCAGCTTTTCATCTGCTCTTACTCTGCCTTTTTAAAAATTATTACTTTGTCTCTATTTAGTGTATTGCTCAGCTTTCCTCACAAAATTTATTCATTTGCACAATAGTGTACAGATATGGAATATGTTATGCTTGAAAAGTGACAGTTCCAGAAAATTCTTGGAGAAGTGATTGATTTAGAGCAGCAGCTTCATTTTTATTCTAATCTCTTTGCCCTCTTTACCAGCAACAGAGAAAGTGGGAGCCATGTAAGCCATAGACACGGAAGGAACTGTTTTCATAAGAATGGAAACATATTAGGTCAGTGCCCTAGTGATTGTATCCTTAGGTCTCAGGTTAGTGTAAACTGAGTTTGGGAGAACTGGATCTGGCTTGGGATTAGGAAATGGATCTAGACTAGAAAGTTAGGAGGAAGGACTTTAGAAGCCAAGCAGTTACTGCTCTCACACCATGCTGTGATATCTGGGTCTGATTCCAGACACACTGGCACCTGTGCTCTTCTTGCACACTCAGGTGATGGGAAGAGCACTAATTTGTGGGTGGTCCATTTCATTGTTAGTTAGCTCTAGAAATTGTCCAATTAGTGAGAAATGTGCTTTCTCATATCTTCCATTCATTGTTCTAGCTTCAGCTCAGTAGAGCTACTCTGAATGAGTCTAATCCCTGAGTTCAGTTAGCTTGGTCTCTCTAAGCTTGCTGCTCTCAGGCCAAATATCTTAGGGTTGTTTTTTTTTTTTTTTTTTTTTTTGTGGTGCTGGGGATTGAACCCAGGGCCTTGTGCATGTGAGGCAAGCATTCTACTAACTGAGCTATAGCCCCATCCCAAATATCTTAGTTTCTTATATTGTTCCCCCAGTTGCTGGAAGTCCCAGCCTCTCTTTTTCTTGATTTCTTTCCCTTTGCACTTCACAGATTATCTCTTTTAAATGTGGTACCCATATCTGCAAATGGTATTTTATTCTTAGTTTAATGAATTATACCATCCTGAGGAAACTTTTTAAATTAAGACTCTATATCTAGTTTTGCAGTCAAAGATTACAATAACCTAAGATTTGCTCTTTGTTTTTATTCCCAGTGAAGCACCCATATCTTTTAAGTAATCGTTAGTTAATAGACCAGTATTTTTTCTAACAGATTTTGACTCATCTTCTAGCCTAAGACTTTTTTGAATTTGGAGTTTGTCGTATAGCATATTAGCTATTCCTCTCAGCTTTGTGATAAACTTGAATTCTATTTAAATTTTTGATAAAAAAATGTCTAAAAGGAATGAGGCAATAGCAGAGTGTTATGACATTCTAAAAACCCTCTAGAGATAAGGTTGATAAACTATGCCCTGCAGGCCAAATTTGGCCCTCTGCTTATTTTCATGAATAAAGTTTATTGGAACACAGCCACACCCATTTATTTATGTGTTTTCTATGGTTGTTTTTATGCTAGATCCAAATAGGAGGGTTGTTGCTATGGAGACCATGTGGTTAGCAAAGCCTAAAATATTTACTACCTGACCTTTCACAGGAAAGGTTTGCCTGTCTCTGAGAGTGAAGTTGACAGTGGTCAGACATCTGATGTTGTGATGGGAAAGCTCTGCCTATAGTGGTTCTAGCTGGGGCTGAATATTACTGAGGGCTTCAGGGTATAGGAGTAAAGACATGAGGTTAGCCAATCCTGTATTCAACTCTAGGCTAGAATTGTGTGTCTCTGAAGACTGGGCAGTCAGCAACACTTGTGCTTCAGAGAAATTGTCTGATGCAAAGGTGCCCTTTGCATGTACTAATCAGGGGATAGGCTGTTCACTCATTTCTTACTTTCAGGGAAATTACCAAAGCAGCCTTGGCCTGTGGTTTCTAGCTTTGGGAATTTTGAGCCCTTGGCTGAACAGGAGGCAATGACTGTCAGGAGAGGCTGTTTGATTAGGAAATGAAGGGCTTCTATTGACTCGACCCCTTCTTTCACTTCTTCAGCCAGATCTATGCTTTCTGCTGGTGTCTGGCCGGACGGGGAATCCAATAGGCCGACCCGTGAAGTACAACATTGTGGGAGTAGGGAATCTGATTGGTCCTCAGGTTTACGTCACTGCAAATGGAGCTGTCTACATCCTGTTTGGCTTTGGTAAGGAGCAAGGCTGATTTTCACTACTGTTCCCCTCCGGTATATGTAACCAGGCCTTCCTTGGGAGGTGGAAGCTCAGGGATTGCAGAGCCAGCTCTTTCATTGCCTCCCCTGCAGGGCACTCTCCCCTCAATAGATTGTGAGCCCTGCTTTCCCTTGCTGCCTTCTCTAGAGAGAAGACTCTGTCCAGCATTTGCTTAATCACTTCCACACCCATTCCACGTGGGACCAGGTTGAGCAGGGTCTCGTAGACCTATCTAATTGGCTCTGGGTCTCTTGCTCAGATCCCCCACCCTGGGATAGTCCTGTTAAATTCAATTCTCAGTGTTGGTTCTTCCTGTGGTGCTAGGAAATATACAAGCTGTCGCCCTGCGGGACATTTTTGTTCAGGCCCAAAATCGAGACAGCTCACCACCTTCTCTGCAGATAGAAGAGCCAGAATGGGAGAAAAGAAGATCCATCAACTTGTCTGAGCTCATTGACGTGTACAGGTAGGGCAGACCTTGAACTTGGGTAGTTCGAGGTCTCCTGAGAACTCATGTGCTGTGGAATCTCTAAATTTGGTTGGGCTGGTGAATGTGTGGGCAGAGATTAGGGGAAACAGTGCCAGGCTTAATATACCATCTTCTGATGTGGTGAATTTTCTCCTCTTGATCACATAATGTATTAGTATCTATGTGTTTGTGCCCATGATGTATGATCACTTCACACATAGGTTGCAAGAAAGGATATTTGGTTGAGTCAGAGTAGTGATGGGGAGATAGATTTATTTGAAATAACTCTTCATAAAGCTGTGCATAACTATCTGGCCTACTCTGTCCCATATTTTTCTTTTAGTTGAAGAATCATTTCAATAGAAGCAAGGATAGCGTCCATGAAATCTTACTTTTAAATTTTTATCTGTTTCTTAACTAAAAGCATGTAGTTGTCATATGCAGTGAATTTGTACCCATCTAGCCCTCTGCTGGGGTAATAATTGTTTTGTTCTTTTCTACCAGAAGTTGCAAATCATTTTCTAGCATTTTTTGAGGGGCAGTATCATATTGTTTCAGTGAATTTGACAGGAATTAAACAGACTGGCCCAGTGGTATAGAGAAAGGAAGAATATGATGAAGTGCAAGCCAGGAGTTGCTGTCCAACCTCACTGACAATTTCAGGCCTCCTGTCCTGCTCTCCATCTGTCTTCTCTGCCATTATACTTGGCTCTTTTCCTCTCCCTGAGTTTCCAATGTGAGAGACATGGCACAATAGCACTTTTCCTGTGAGTTTGTTTTGGACTTACATGGAATTCTCTAGAGAATCTTGGTTTCTAAGGATCAAGAAAGTGAGATTAAATGGGAATGATAAAGCACCCCATGGTTGGAAATGGATGCAAGAGCACAGCTGTCTGTCTGTATCCATGGAGTCCACATTTGTTATTCAACCAGCTGAAGATTGGAAATCTCAGGGAAAATTTTTTATCTGTATTGAATATGTCCACTCATTTTTTCCTTGTCTTTATTCCCTCAACGATAGAGTATAACAACTATTTACATGGCATTTACATGATACTAGGTTTCATCAGTAATCTAGTGAGATTTTAGAGTCTGCAGGAGGATGTAAACTGTGTGTAGGTACTATACTATTTTATATAAGGACTTGAGTAACTGTGGATTTTGGTATTTGCAGGGGACCTGGCACCAATCCCCCATGATTGCCCAGGGACAACTTTATATGCAAGCACACATAGAGTGAGAGAAAAAGCTAAAATAAATGGTTTCAGGAATCTCATTCACTCCAGAGGCTAACTGTTGGGGTCTTGTTTAATCCAGTGATGGTGTTGAACTACTCCAGATGGTAAAAGCGCCAGATTACAACTGCAGCAATCTCCTGGTTACAACCAGACAAGGCCTGGTCTTGCTTCGGGGACAAAACCTTACACCCTACTGGACACTGAGCCTTCAAGGCCTACGCAGGTTCGTAGACTGCTCCTGCTCCTGTTTGCTGGTTTGATCTACTGTCTTTATTTATTTGTTTATTTTCATGTGGTACTAAGGATTGAACTGAGTACCTCACACATGCTAGGCAAGTGCTCTGCGACTGAGCTATAGCCCCAGTCTCTCTTTTCTTTTTATTTTACTTACTTGCTTGCTTTCTGTACTGGGAATTGAATCCAAGGGTGCCCTACCATCAAGTTACATCACTAGTCCTTTTTATTTGTTTCTTTTTTTAAAATTTCAATACAGCATCTTCCTGAAGTTCCTGAATCCGGCCTCAAACTTGAGAACCTCTTGGCTCAGCTTCCTGAGTAGCTAGAATTATAGCTGTGTGTCCCATGTTCAGCTGTTTTTTTAAAAAAAGTTATTTTGTTTTATTTTGAGATAGGGTCTTGCTAAGTTGTTCAGGCTGCTTTTGAACTTGTGATTCTTCTGCCTCAGTAATGTAGCTGGGATTATAGGCACGGGCGACCATGTTCAGCTTCACTTTCAAAGTACATGAAACAATTTAAAAATTTACCTAGAACATTTACTTGATATCTGGCATTTGCAAGAGAAAGAAGGGAAGGGGTTCCTTGTTTTCTTATTCACTATTGATTTCTTCCTTGTCCTTATTTGCAGCCAGCCTACTCCTGGGTATTTCACTGATGATCAAACATTAGACTTCCTTCTGCAGATACAGGATGGACTTGGGATGAAAAAGGTAAAATGCTGGGACTCAAATCCATCAAAACTTACATAAAGTATATGCTTTGTGCCATCTCTGTGCTAGACTTAATTAAGAATCTAAAAATGGTCTCATCCTTGAAAGAACTCCAAAGTCTAACTGAATGGGTAAAATGAGAACTCAAAATTCACTGCTAAGACATAAAGCACTGAAAGTATTTCTGGCTAATTTCATTCCTGTACAGAAGTTCCTGCTAGATCCTTAACTTACAGTTAGGCAGGAGGAACCTTCTGAAATCTCTTGATAGGGTAAAGGCAGCTATTAAAAGAATGGAATGGAACCAACCTAGATGCCCTTCAACAGATGAATAGATAAAGAAAATGTGGTGTGTGTATACACACACACACACACACACACACACACACAGTGGAATATTACTCAGCTTTAAAGAAGAATGAAATTATGGCATTTGTAGGTAAATGAATGGAGCTGGAGAATATCATGTTAAATGAAATAAGCCAAACCCAAAAAAACCAAAGGCTGAATGTTTTCTCTGATAAGCGGATGTTGATCCATAATGGGAGGTGGGCATAGTAGGAAAGAATGAAGGAACTTTGGATTGGGCAGAGGGGAGTGAAGAGACGGGAAGGGGTGTGAGAGTGGGAAGGATGGTGGAATGAGAGGGACATTATTACCCTATATACATGTATAATTACACTACAGGTGTGACTCTGCACCATTTACAGCAGGAGGACTGAGAAGTTGTGCTCCATATGTGTACAATGTGTCAAAACGTATTCTACTGTCATGTATAACTAATTAGAACAAACTAAAAAAATAAAAAATAAAGGAATGTGATACTTCAGAGCAAGTATGTTTCAGAGAAGGCAGGGTATCTGTGGCAGCTGGGTTTTTAGTGGAAAACTTTATATAAAAGATGGAAATATGATTAGAGACTTTAAAATTGAATTTATGTGGATGGGACAGCAGGCTAGGTCAGGAACACCAAGACCAGGGGCCCAGAGACAGAAATGGTATGGCATGTTCCAGGGACACAGAATAGATCTTTCTGATTTTTGGGGAGGCTGCATGTTATGTGGATTTAATGTTTGGCTGGACCATTGTCATTTCTTTAATATTACAGGCAGAATTGTAGAATTTTAAAAATTCATTTTTTATAATTGGCTTAGAAAAATACATATCTATATGTTGCACAATGTTCCCTGAGAGAAAATAATTGAACAAACACTGACTCATCCCCTCTAGGGTGTGTCAAGTTCTGTGTTAGATGTTAGAGATGTAAAATGAATGAAGACAGGGCTGCTTCTCTTGGGGCACCTAGGCCACCTAGGCTAGAAAGTGCTGTTAGGGGTGTTTGCACATGATTCCCACAGCACCCAGGAGCAGGCGGGGTACAGGAGAGCTAGAGGGCCAGGGAGTCGAGATGCTGCATGTCAGTCAGGGGTTGCATGTGCAGAATCATGGCAGTGGAGCAAGGTTTGCTGAGCGAGAGAAGGATGCCTGAGCACATTTCTGTGGGAGAGATCAGAGTGACTCAGCTTGAGTGGGCCCTGAAGGCAGGCTGCGGGATGTGGGTGGGGTATGGATGCCACAGAGTTATTTGGTCACAGGCAGAGGACAGATGTGAAGGTAGAAGGGAGAGTCTTCCAGCAGTGAGAAGTGAAGTCTGATTGTACTCTGAAAGAATTTCAAATAGATTTGGCTTATTTTATTGACGTTCCCAGGAGGATTAAGGGAGAAGGTTGTTCATGCACTGAGATACGGAAGATTTCAGGCCTGGGTTTTAATCCTGGCTCCACTACTTACTGGTGATGTTGGGCAAATTACATAATTTCACCTCACTGTTTGCGTCTGTAAACAGGAGCAGTAAGTAATATTGCCTGCCTTCAGGGGGTTGTCATGGCAGTTGAATACGATACTGCAGGTGTGTGACTGGATACAGTTTTCAGTGTGGTGCTTCTAGGCTTCTTTTCTCCCCACAACTACAAAAGGGAATCTTTACTGCTTGTCTGTTTCTCCTCTCTGCTGCCCAGCGGTCTCTAGGAGTAGGGCAAGTGACTGTCCCGAAAGGGCTGGGTCTTCCACTTACTGAAGAGCAGAGACATGGAGGAGAGGGAGTAAGAACCCTGGATGGGAGATGGTGGGGGAATTTCTTGGGGATTTGGGCAAATGACAGGTTCTAGATCTATGAAGTTTGAGGTTTGGGGGGTTAAAGGAGGTATAAGTGCTGCTGGGGATTATGAATTTGACTTATTAGCCTTTGAGAAATGCAGATGTGGAAATACCTCTTGGTTTGTTTATGCCTGTTAAGTCTGTGCTCCTTTAAATTTGAGACTATCCTAGGGCTCAAGTACACATGCCATGACTCAGTAGGGTTAAAGTCATAAAGCTCGTAATGCAGTGCCTGGTATTCACTTAGTTGCTTCCTGTGGTTATGGGAGGGAAAGAACAGCAATGCGGCCTGCTGTTGGCATCTAGTTTCAATATTATTATGGTAGAATGGCTTTGCTGAGACTGTCTTAAACGTGGGACAATCCCAGTGACTCTCTGTTTCTGAGAATCCTGTCCTCACCTGTAAAATGAGGTGGACTTGATGATTTATAATATCCTCTTGAAAAGAACTATAAAGTTCCTTAAGCTCTATTTAAAGGGAACAAGAACTACAGAAATTTGGATACTGGTCCCTCCTCATCCCATTATTTGATGTTCTCTGAACTCCCGGTTTGCTTACCTCTCAGAAGCTCAACCTCTGAATGCAGTTGGCTCTCCCCATATCTTTGGGTTCTACATTGGGATATTCAGCCAACTGTGGATTAAAAAATATTTGGAAGAAAACATGTGGGTGCACTGAACACTTAGACTATTTTTTTTTTCTTTTCACTAGTCCCTAAACAAATAATATAGCAACTATTTCCATGGCATTTACATTGTGTAGGGTATTAAAAGTAACCTAGAGATGATTTGAAGTATAGAGGAGGATGAGCATAGGTTACATGCAGAATCTACACTATTCTGTGTAAGGTGCTTGAACATCTACTGATTTGGGTATTCATGGTGGAGAGGGATCCTGGAGCCAATTCCCCACCAACACGGAGGAAGGCCTGATGGGTATTATTTGAATATTTGTGGTGTTTGCCTTGTTTCTGTTTGGTATGCTTTCTTGGCCTGCTGATTTTCCAAGGACTGGCTGTCTTCACTCTTATTTTCTCTCTTGCAGATGATGGTGATAGATGGTGACTCTGGCTCCATCGCTTGGAGTTACAGTGCTCCATGTCACATGAAAGATGCACCCACCACCTCAGCAGTGACTTCAGACCAGAAGTCCGTCTTCCTCTTCTGGGCTGAAGGGCTGTCACCTGCCTCTCCCAATTCTGTGAGTGAGCCTGGGGGAGGGGTCCCTTTTCACTTTGTCACATGGCAGCTGATCTGTAGGGCTGACTGGGATCTCAAGGTGTTATCCAAGTGGTCACCTTCCTAGGGTTAGGGGTAGAAACAAGTCATGTTCTCCTGAGCCATGCTTCCTGCCTTTGCATTTCGGTCAAGAATGTGAATACTGACCAGGGCCCATAACTGCTCGCTGCCCACAATGAGAGGCTGGGGAAAGAATAGAAAGTCCTTTCAAGATTCCAGGTCCAAACTCATATATGCCACAGTGGCTGAAGAGGAGACATCATTATGACTGATCTGGAGTGGGCAGAGTGAGTTTCACATGGGGAGTCAGGTTGGGATGGTCTTTGAGGTGAGTGAACTGAGGCTGCAGATGGGCATATGAAAGAGGCTGAGTAATTGGAGAGGGCCACTGAGTAGGCAAAAGCTGAGAGGTCATTTGGAGAAGTATTGGGACAGAAAGTCTAACACCTAGTAGACAGATTTTATAAAGCCTTACTTGTTATACTGCAGTATTTTAGTGGGGTTGATGAGGCCGAGTGCCACCTAGAATAGGTGCCTAGGCATCTTAAGTAAGCCCGCCCTGACATCTCAACTTAGCACTTACTGTGCTAAGAGAACGCAGGCCCTGTGCTCTCTGTGGGGGATCTAAGGATAATGGGAAGCAGCCCTGACCCTCTGCAGGAAGCAGATGGTTCAGGGATGAGTGGGAGCTTGATGGACACAGAGTCCTGAATTCATCAACCATGTGTTCTCTTGATAAGCTACTTAACTTTTCTGAGCCCATTAATGAAGATGCTAATATATTTTCTCATTTTGAGGATCAGATTTACATAAAATTTAGATTACAGTGTTAGCTCTGTCATGCCCTAACATGTGACCACTGGAAGTTCACCTAACCACCCAAGCCACATCTCCAGTGCTTTTTATTTTTATTTTGAGATAGGATCTCACTAAGTTGCTTAGGGCCTCACTAAGTTGCTAAGGCTAGCTTTGAACTTGTGATCCTTCTGCCTCAGTCTCCCAAGTTTGGAGTTACAGGTGTTACTGCCATGCCCAGCTCACCTAACGATTTCCTAGTTTCCTACTAGACAAAGGCATGTTACAAATGCTCCAGTGGAGGTACAAATAAGTGTAGATGGGTATATAAAAGAAGGGAGATAGTAATTTTGTTTGGGGTGATAGAGGGACCTTTTCATGAAAAGGTGGCATTTATGTTGGGTACCTGGGGTGGGAAGTATTCTGATGTATGGATTTGGGGTGCAGAGAGTAGTTAGTTGAGCAGGGAAATAATAAGATTGGTAGTCGTTAGGTAGAGCCAAGGGAAGCATGTATTTAGAATCATTTTGAGACATTTTTTTTTTTTTTTTTTTTAGTACCAGGATTGAACCCTGGTTCAAAGGCACTTGATCATTGAGCCATATTCCCAGCCATTTTTTATTTTTTTTATTTTGAGATAGGTTCTCACTAAGTTTCTTAGTGCCTCCCTAACTTCTTGAGGCTGGTTTTGAACCTGCAATCCTCCTGCTTCAGCCTCCTGAGCTGCTGGGATTATAGGCATGCACCACCATGCCTGGCTTTATTGAATTATGAGACACTCTTTAAAGTATGGGGTGGGCAGTAAATAATTGCAGTTGAAGTCTCGAAAAGGTAGATTTTGGGTTAAATAGTGCTAGACTTTAGTTTTCAAGCTAAGAAATTTGGGTGTTGTTCTATAGGCAGTGAGGAAGGCACTTGGCTGTTTTATGGTCACGTTAACTGAGACAGAGCACTGTCCCCTCATACCTGGGTGTGTGGAAAAAGCCCTCTTCTATTTTGTGGGCCCCCGCCCATGCTTCTCCTGGTCAGGTGGATTTCCATAAGTAGAAGAAAGGAAGATTCTCTACAGAAGATTCTTCTTGGGTGTGCACTTTTCTCCTCTAGTCCTTTTTCTTTTTCTTATATGAGCATTTTCTAGTTATAGATAGGGGTTTGAAGAAGTTAGTGATGAGCCAGTGTTTTGAGCTCTTTGAAGTAACCAATCTCCTGTATGTGGGCATTTCTTTCAAACACATCCTTGTACTTGGGATTAGGATTTAGCATCTGAGAGCAATGAGTAACCACCACTTTATCCTCTGTCCCCTCACTTGAGGAACATCATGTGCAGGAATGTAGTCAGCTTTGCTCTT
This sequence comes from Marmota marmota marmota, assembly GCF_001458135.2. NCBI lineage: Eukaryota > Metazoa > Chordata > Mammalia > Rodentia > Sciuridae > Marmota > Marmota marmota. The sequence goes on from NW_026000169.1 coordinate 1,701,872, forward strand.
TCTTTCTGTGGCTTATTGTTAGGATGCCCTCATGGGAGCTGAGCCACCCAGCCTCCACCACCTATACCTCCTGCACCCAGCCTTCCCCTCCATCTTCCTGGACCTGACCAACACCTCGGGCACAGTGACGGCCTCAGAGGGTGAGTTTCAGTGACACTGGGGGTCTGTGTACACTGGTGGGGGGAGAATGTGTACTGACAGTATGTGAGGATGCCCTTGCCCCACCAAGGGAAGGATATGAGCTTTTTAGGCAACAGCAGCAGGATTTTCCTTGCTGTCCTTGGAGCCAGGGGTGCTGCTCAAGGGCTCCCTCTGGCTAGGAACACCAGGCCAGCAGGGCAAGAGCCCAGAGCCTCTGAATGTGCTGAAATAGAGGTGAAAGCACATGGGCACTACAGAAGGGCTCTTCAGGGATGATGGATGCAGCCCCTCAGCAAAATGTACCAAGCCTCAGCAATGTGCTAGGTGCTGGCAAGACTCACAGGACATCTTCATGGGGAAGACTAGTTGCTTGACCCTCTGGGAGTATAGGATTTGAAATTGACTGAGAGGAATATAATAGAGGTAGAATATGATTTGTCAGGGCATTGATTTAGTTGGAGTGGGTTTTTTGAATAGTAAACATGTGTATTGCATAGAAATTGGAGTCAAGAGAGAAATCAAAGAAGAAAAATTACCCAAAATCTGGCTGCTCATAACCACGGTTAACATTTGGAAATGTTCTTCTACTTTACACATCTATCATAAAATTGGGCTCATATATTGGAGACCCCTAATCCAGGAAACTGAAGCCCGAGGCATTCGGCTGCTGCCACCTGCTAGTCTGGCTTCTCCTTTCACAATCCCACCCCTGCTGGAAGCTGCTCTTCCTGTTGATGGGTAGGGGATGGGGAGACCACATCTCCTGGCCACATCTGCTTTTTGTTTTATGTTCATACTCTCTTGCCACTTGTAGACTTGCTCTGTAATTACAAACTCATTCCTAGACTTGGATTAGTGCTGTGGCTCTCATTTATTGGGATGCATCGGGAAGAACTGACCCAGAACCTGTAGTCCTGCCTGCCTACTGGTTGTGGGTCATGGGGATGGAGGTGAGGTGGAGAGTCTTCCACTTGCAAAATCAATATTAGTTTAAAATTGTATACAGGGAACATTATGTAATGGTAATCAAGAATCTCAAGGCCATTTTTATTGTAAACACTATTTCAAGATGATGTAAAATCACCTCTTGCTAGGAAGTGACAGATGTGACCATGTTCTGACAATCTGGAAATTCTTGGACTTTCTAGTCTGTGGGGTTCACTTTTTTACTGAATGCTCACCAGTGGGCATGTTCTCTCATTTGCTGAGATGGGGCTTCCTTGGAGATAGTGTCAGAAAAGTAAAGGCTCAAACACTGAAGAATAAGCTGCTTTGCTGGCATGCAGTCACTCACTTCTTCACACTTTCTGTTTGGCTCACTTTCTGGCATTTGCTAGGTGCTCAGGAAATTTTTCATATGAAGTAGTGAGTAAATTAATGACTGAAGGTGTTGAGCCAAGCCACTTTCCTGTTACTAGAAGCTATCTGTCCTTAATAACTGCTCTCATTTTTGTCCTTCCTCAGTTGGAATCAACGACCTCTGGAAAGATGCCTTTTATGTCACCAGGACAACAGGGCCAATCTCTGAAGGGCATCCAGCACCCCTGGTGGTCAGCAAAGTTAGTCTGCGGTGGGCATTGATGGAGGGCCAAATGGTCCAGCTGAAGGAGACCACCCCCAAAATTGGCCGTGGGGAGCTGAGAAGATTCCTTTCTAGGATAAAATTTGTTGATTCTCCCTACCAGGTGAATAGCTTCTGAGATCCTTAGTTATTATTTTTTTGATCAGGGGGCATAGAGTGCCGGGGATTGAACTCAGAGGCACTCAACCACTGAGCCACATCCCCAGCCCTATCTTGTCTTTTATTTAGAGACAGGGTCTCACTGAGTTGCTTAGCACCTCACTTTTGCTGAGGCTGGCTTTGAACTTGGAATCCTCCTGCCTCAACCATGAAGACATAGTTCTCAAGTTAATTGTTCTCAGCTAGAAATGGTGTCATCTCCCATAGGAGACATTTGAAAGAATGTGGTCCCAGTGACTGAAAGGAATGGATCCTACTGGTATTTTTTGGGTAGGAGCCAGTGATGTGGGCATTATGCAGGGCTGGCCAGAGTCACACACTACACAGAATTATCTTGCTGAAAATGCTTTAGTTCAAAGCTCAAGAGCTTATCATGCAGAAGAACAAAGTCTCTGGGCCTTTTTTGGAGGGAAGAGAGATTCTTATAAACTTTTGGGACTAAACAAAAGGAAATGGAGGAATATTCTGACCTTCCATTTCTTTGAGAATTCTTACCATGAAAAAGTGTCACTGATGCTTCTACCTTTTCCTGCAGATCTAGTCTGATGAAATCTTCGGTTTCAGAAGAGATAAACAGAACGGATCCCTTCTGTCAGTGTAAAAGCAGTTCTTTGGAAAGAAGACGACTTTGGCCTCATTTTAGTACTCTTTTGTGATCCTTGCACTTTGAAAGGCCTGTTGGAGCTTTTTGATAACAGCATGATTCGCTTGGCTGGGGTATCTTACCACCTTTCCAATCCTTGTATTAATCCTCTCTAGGAAGTCATTGTGGAGAATTTGAAAATGTGAATCTTATAGATGTATTATTATTTTGTATGTCTAATTTATAAACTGTTGCTGGGAAATCCAGTGAAGATGATGGCTAGGAAATATTTTGCTTCACATTATGCTATTTGTATTTTTTAATGTTGTGGTGATGTTATTTTCCAGACATTCCCTAAGATTCAGGGATCCCATTTCCTGTCCTCCTGAAATACATCTGGTCTGGTCATCTTGAGACTTCCAGATGGCCCAATTCTGATTTTGAGGATCATTCGTCTTTCTCTCCTTCCACTTGTACCATGGCTACTTCCCTCCCAACTCTAGAGAGCAGTGATACAGATTGATAGTGGAGGACTGTTAGCCATGTCATGTTTTCATCTATGCCTTTCCTAGATTTGCCATCTACATCAAAGTGGCCATAAGAATAAATGTCCCTATCACAATGGGAGCAAGAAAAATATGGTTTCAATGACCCACCTCTGACGAGGTTTATATGTGGTGTTGTATGGGGTCTCAATGGCTCTGCCATTTGTGGTTCTTGTTGCTGCAGTAACGTCAGAGGGTATATGTGTCTGCTGTCTTCAATTCAGACCTGGAAGCCAGGTCCTGGGAGGCCTGTGTCCTTGTCCTGCTGCATTTTCACTCTGCTTTCTTAGCATCTTCTCCTTTAGGACATCCTCCTCCTCTTCCCTCCCCTGTTTCTCTATTTTATTCAGGGATATGTTCTGGACTTCCATTGCTACTTGAGTCCAGTGTGCAAACCCCTCTGCCCTGCACCTCTCCTTCCTGTACAGCCTTTGAAGCATTGTATTTTGAGAAAATTCTTATGTAAATACTATAACTTTTGTAAATGCTCAAGTTCTTTAGAATTATCTCCAGTGTTTATTTCCCCTTTCTTCTATGTAAATTTGTTGCATCTATTTAAAATTCTCTCCTAAACTTCTAGGCCATTGTCATTGTCTGTATAGCAGAGAATTCCATGATAGCTGATGGAAAAATGCTTTTCTTCTTAACTTTGATAGGTCTGCCCTGAAAATCAGGTTCTCTTCTTGCTTGGGCTTATATCTTTCTAGTTTGTATTAATTAAGGAGCTCCAGGAAAGTATGGATTCCAGATTTAAAGGGATACCTGTTAGTCGCCCAGGGATAGTTATTGTGACATAACTGGAGGTTGGCAGCAATAAATCCAAGCAGGCACATCATGTGACCTGTGTACTGTCTGGCCTGTAGCTTGGCCTCAATAGGTTTCTAGGTACCGCTGCCTTAAGACCCAGAAAGCATATTCAATTTCAATACTTTGGAAGTATGTGCGTCCAACTGACTCTTTGAAGGAATAATGAAGAGGATACCTGGGTATGGAGGTGATCCCAGATTCAAAATTTAAATCTACTTAAGTGTAAATGCCTATAAGTAATTTTTAGTAGACTGAACCCCAAAATGGTGTTGTTCCTGTGGCTTGCTGAGCCACCTAGACATAACTACCAAGTTGAGGCTTTCTGGGAAGCCAGCCAAAATAGTAGACAATGCAAAGTTGTTTACTGGGGACTTGTTTTGGTGGGATTGTTTCAGCAGAGGACTGTTTGTAGAGTGTGAGTCTCAGACACAGATAAGAGGAAGAATAACGTTGCTGAATTCTCCTTGGTGTTTTGAGAGCTAACTTAACTTCTCCTTACAAGTTTGAATCTTTGCTTGCTAAATGCAATGAAAGTTCCACGTTTACTTCCTCTTGCAGCTAGTACATAAGGATATCAGTAGTGGCTGGAAACTGACCAGTGTGGGTGCTGGTCTCTTGTCAAATGTGTCCCTAAACTTCCTTCTTCTTGAAGACAGCCATCCACCCAGAGATCCAAGATAGGAAGTGCTCCTTTCTCTCCATAATCCCAACATGGGGGTGCTGGGCAAAGCCCATACGACCACTATTTAGAAGTAGTAATGATTTCTGCAATGCGAGGGTCTTCCCTGCCTCTCAGTCTCCCCTCTCCTTCCCTTTGTAAACCCTCCCCTCTGTCCTAGACAACATCCTCACCCTCTTCCAATGTGTGGTCTGGTGATACCAACTAACCCCATGAATGTGAATTGCTATCCTTGTTGCCCACATCAAAGATAAGCTTGCTGGTCTGTTGTCAAGAAAGACTATTTAAAATGTGAACTGTTACTGAACAAATAAATACCATGTACAGGAATACACTTGTGTGCCATTCTCATTCTTCTTGCTATCAAGGATGGAATAGAGAATGGGGGAGTGGATGGATGGCATTCTTTGTGGAGGAATAGCAGAGCAAGTTTCTCAGAAGGGATGAGCAGATGGGCGTCTAGAGAGGAGCCTCTGCTCCCATCTCAGTCACTGGAGAAGCCCCTATATGATTCTCTTCTGGGAACCATACCCATCTGATTAGCCTTGGTAGGCTGTTTCTAGAAGTGGACTACATGAGCCTTCTCACATCACACTACCCTTCTAATTGTTTCTAGAATAATATTTAATAACACCTTTATTGGGATCTACTGTGTGGATGCAGGAAATTGTAATAAGCAGTGTGAAGGACACCTGCCCTTCAAATCAACATGCTCAGTAGTGCTTCCATCTTACAGTCTGACTTCTGGGAAAATTTCAGTGGAAATTGAACTCCAATCAAATTACTGTTAATTTGCTCACTTTATTTCTCTCTAATTTTCAGACTGATAAGCTGGTTTATAAGACCCTTAAAATCAGGAGCTGTATTTGACTCTCCCTTTATCACCATTGCTTAGTCCAGAACCTGGCACATAAGCAATTGGCAAGAGAGAAATTCTGAGCCAGGACGTACAGAGGATGGAGGACGTGGGACAGAGCTATGGAGGAGAGGGGGCAGTTGTAGTGTCCCTTTGGACTTTGACTTTAAGATACCATTATTCTTAGCCTCTAAAAAAATAACGCAAGAGACAGTTTGGCTTAAGCTGATGTTTATAATGAACAAATACGTGTAAGGTAGGGCTCAGCCTGCTCTCCAAACCCACTTAACTACTAGCACTGCTCTTCTATGGATGACCCAACCACTTCTTTCAGCTCCTGGCTGGCCCCTTGTTGAAATCTCTGGTCTTGTAGTGCTGAGTAGAAGTCAGCACTTTCGGAGATGGAGTGGATGGGCTGGTTGTGGTATTGGTGGTAGCTTGTGGGAGGACCTCCGGGGTGGGTTGTACATGACTGCTGCTGAGGGAAGCACCGGTGGTGATGGAGTAGGCAACCTGGGTTTTCTTTGAAGGTCTTACTATGTCTGCATTTGAACTCCAGGACCATCCTGGTGTATGTGTTGAAAGTGGTGACAGCAGATGCCATGCAGCAGGTGAAGGAAACCCAGGCCGTGCTAGGGACAAACACACAAAAGGGACAGTAAGAATCTGACTTTCCCCAGTACCGAAAAAAAAAATTATATATATATAAAATCTGACTTTCTTGAAAGTCAGATTTTTTCTATCGGCATACTAGGCTGGTGTCTCTTGGGAACTAAGGAGCTTGAGTATGCTGCTTTTCATCATGATTCACATAAACAACTATAAACAAGAGGACAATTTGGTATGTCTTGGTGTGGGGGGGTACAGACTGTTTTGTAATTGATGAGACTGACTCATGTAGTACTAAAATCAGACAAGGGATTTAATGGATTTATTTTCACTGAATTGATTAGTTGTCAGTGCCATGCTCTTAAACCTGATGGTGTGCCTGTGTGTGTGTGTAATTTTAACACTTGTTTCCAAAGCTGCAGTTACCCTTTTATCTCTCCGAGATACCACAGATCTGCAGCTCAACTGGATATGGTGGACATGATAGACATGACCTAATGCCCTTTTCCCCCCTCTCCTTTCTTCACTCAGATGCCAGGAGGAATCATCCCTCTTCCACTTTTTTTTTTTAACTTAATAGTCTTAGGTCCACAAAGTTATGGAATAATGTAGGAAAATTTTACTACAAACCTGAAGGTATTTTGTGTGTGATACTAGGGGGGGTCTGCTTATTATGAAACACTGTTGGTCTTGGCTTAAGGTATTTTATAATGGATGCTGGAGGTTAAGAGAAGCTGAATGGATTCAAGAAAGAAAAAAGAAAACAAAAAACCACCAGGGAACTACATCAAACTCATTTCTAAAAATTTGGAAAGCTAAATCTCTGAATCTCCCTGTGATTCTGGGAAGCTTAGGTAACAGGAAGTTTTGCGAGGTTAGGTGGGATTTCATGAGGCCAAGTGATGCTTAAAGCCATGCCACAGCTGGTGGGAAGTAGATTCAGGCTGGGTTGCTTCTGAGAGTTTTGCAGTCTAAGCTCCACAACTGAAATGCCAGGAATGACTTGAAGAGATACAAAAGGTGAGAAACGCTGGGTAGAGGAAGTGAACTAAGCCGATGATGTGGCTGGAAGACTAAGGACTCCTGAATCAAAGGGCACATATTGCACCACAAGAAAAGTGGGTAGGCTCTCATTCCAGACATGGGTAGGTTTCCATAGTGCCTTCTTAGAAGTGCAAACTTGAGTCAAACTGTCAAACTAATTTTTTTTTGAAGAGAATAACTGTGGATGAGAAGCTTTTATTTCTAACATAGTTTGGTAAAGATAAGAATGGAGAAAGGTGCAAGAAGTTACTCTTGGCTTGAGTTTAGAATGAAAGGGGAGAGAATTTGGTTGATGAGCCATTGAAAAAATGATCAAATCAAATTGATTTGATCCATTTGAATTGATGGAATTCAATCCAAATTTCAAAGCCAATTATCCTTTGTTTCTCTGAGACTTTGAATCATGAACTATACAGTATCATTTTCATAAGTCACATAAAATCAGTTTCATTTCACAAGGGAAACGAACATTTCAAGTGAAGAAGAGATTGCTACAGCTGGTGATCAGGAAAATGGGAGGAGGTCATATCCTCACAAAGTCAGCCAGAGGAATGTTCTCTGCACACCCTGGGAAGCAGGTAAAGAGTAGAGGTTCTGATGATCCAGCCCCGCGTTTGGCTGGCAGACTTGTGAGATGAGGCATGAAGAGAAAGCAGGAGGACATGGAATGAGTATCTAGCTGAGGGTAGAAACTCTAGCGAAGGAGGGGCTAAAAAGATGACCAGCACTTACTAGAAGGCCCAGCCATAATTCCAAGAATGTGGTCTCCAGTCTTCTGGACCCACGTTGGCAGTTGCCTGGAAGACTTGGGAATACATCATATGGGCCACCATCCCCAGAAGGCCTACAGAGGGAAGAGGAAGGCAGAGCCCTTGGAGAAGGGCTGCCTTTGCCATCATCAGGAAGACGATTTTGGAACCGCCTGTGTTATGGCATCCGTTGCTCTTAGGCCATCACATTTCCCAGAAGACTATAAGCAGCAATGGGGGCTTCTTTTTGAATGCGTAACTTGGCCATGATCACCCCAGATTTCAGGGTGAGTACTATGAAAGAAAGCCTCTGAGTCAGTACTGCACCCAGGACCACCACATCCTTTGACTTCTTCCCACCCCACTCTTTGTTCTTTATATTATATATAACAGTCTTGAAAAGCTATGCCTATGTCACAATCTGAGAGTACCAAACCAGAGGTTTCACATATTGAGAAAACTTTCAAGTAAAGGAACCTAGAAGCAAATCATTTTGTAAAGTACACATTGATCCAAGCCAGTTTGAGGCTAGCCTTGAGACCCCATCTCAAAATAAAAAATAAAAGGGGGTGGGTGTAGCTAGCTCAGTGGTAAAGCCCTTGGGTTCAGTCCCCAGTACCAGACCAAAAAATAAATAAAAAATAGAGAGAAAAGAAAAAACCCTCAATGATCCAATATATAATTTCATGTGTTATCGTTATTTCCATTTTAAATGAAAGATGCCTATTAAAGTTATCTTTTACCTCCACTCTATATTGCCTTTAGGCTCCTCCTCCCTCTGCTTAAGAACCAAGACCCAAGCCCTCCTGCTTGTGCTTCAAAGCAGATGGAGGACAGCCGCCCACTTTCACAGTGGGGGTCACTCACCTGACAAAACAGAGGCAATGGCTGCAAAGGCGCTCAGCTTAAGCCCACAGCCAGGGTTCCCCGTGAGCAGCAAGTCCATCAGGAGCAGGAGGAAGCTGATGAACTCAAGGCCAATGTACGTGATTTGGGCTCCCAGTGATAACCAGAGGATCTCTGTTAGAAACCAAAGGAAGAAGGAACCTCAGCCAGACGGTTAAATAACTGAACCAACAACCATCACAGGGCACCCTCCAGAAGTTAGAAGCCCGGCAGTGCAGGAGAAGGGGAGAAGGAGGCAAAGCTGGAAACAATTACTTCATTTTGAGGTCTTTGCTCTTACCCTGCAGTTCCCGCTATGTGCAGCATCCAACATATAATCAAGTAAACTTGATGGACAATAATAGTTTTAGGGAGATTTGGGGGGCGGGGAATCGCCTAATTTCCATAAATCTAGGGATGTAACTTTGCTATATCATTTTGTTTTTTTCTTTATATAAGTTTGGGATAATCAGCTTTGTTTCCTTTCTCCTTTCTTTCTTCCCTCCTCCTATTACTTCCTTTTCATTATAAATAAATAAATAAATAATTTTTTAAAAAAGGGATGGGAGAAAATAAAGGAAAAAAAAACTTGAGCTTTTTAATGCAGTTTCTTGGCCACAGCTAGCTGCTGGTTTCCTGTTTATGAACTTTACTTGTCCCTCTGTTGTTCCCATTTTGCATTCATGCATATGAATTGCATATGAATGAAAGTCAGCTTTAGGAGTAATTTATGGCACTCAGTAGGGCTCAGAAGAAGAGAAAAGCAGAAGATCACAGTGTAGTTTAGATCCAGAGAGGCCCCAATCAATGATAACTAAATTCAATAACTAAATTCCTTATCGAACACATACTTGCCACAAGCCCCAAGGGAAGGTGGGGGAGGAAAGCCTTCTCCTTCAACCACTCCCCTCCAAATCGGAGAGTGGGGTGACATGGGCCTTGCAACGTGGCAAATTCCAGTAGTCCTTTCTCACCTCTCTCGGCTGGTGGTGTGAGTTCAATGAAACTTCGGCACCTCTCCCCTGAAACACAAGACACAACTTCATAGGAGTGCTTCCCTGGACAGTTGGGATGAAAGCCTTTCCCATCCCACATCCATCTGCTCTAACAGGGTGCCTTGCATATAGTAGGCATTTAATGTCTCATTTTGAAAGCAGGAAAGAATGCATGGATGAATATGAATGGCACAGGCAAGAATCATCCAAGCTAACTTCTCTCTTCTCCCTTCTGATAATGAAGATGAGAGTGCCTACACAGGCGAACATTCCCATTTCCTCTCAGGAAGAGTGCATGATCCTGCTGTGAACAAATGCCTTTTGAAGCCACTATACCACTGGATCAAATGTCTCTAAATTGTTTCCAGGGCTGTGGTTGAAGCAGTGCTAAGTGGCAAAATAATAAAGATAAAATGCCAACACATACATTTTTATTCCTCTTCCATTTCCTTTTCTCCTTAGTCCAAGCAGATCTCAAATTGAGTATGATTCTGAATGACCTTTGAAGGTCACAAGGTCATTTTATTCTCTCTCAGCTGAGGAATATACGCTGACTAGGGCATGTTGACAGTGTGGCAAGAGACCTTGGAGCAACTGTCTAAAGCTACTCCAGAGAGTCCTTAAAAGATCCAGTACCCTCTCTGAGCCTTGGTTCCCCCAGTCTTTTAAATTGTAACAGTAATCCCTTAGAATGAGAATACGCTCTTGTGGGGAGAGGGGAAGGAAGAGGCTTTTAGAGATGATCTACAATGATCCTTTCATCTCTCAAATGAGAAAATCAAGGCTTACGGAAATGCAGTTACCCATATAAGATCACAGTTGGGTAGAGCTTGGGTTTTTTCTACAATATTTCTCTCTCCTTGTTTTGTTTCGCAATTCTAGCTCACTAGAATGGGAATTTTAACATGAAAGGATTAAATGATTGAAACTCTTAAGGTTAATGCTATTTTAAATATGCTATGTTAAACCAGCAAACAGAGCCAGTTATGGTGGTGCATGCCTGTAATTCCAGCTATTGGGAGACTGAGGCAGGAGGATCTGGATTTCAAGGCCAGCCTGGGCAACTTAGTGAGATCCCAACTCAAAATGAACAAACAATCAAAAAATGAAACACCACCACCACCACCAATAACAAAAAAATAAAACAAAAGCACAAATAACCCAGTAGGTCTACTAAAGAACGGGGGTGAGAATCTAGAAGGATTTTTGGACTTATTAAAAGGGGCTATGGATGTAGAAGGTGCAGAGCAGGGGGTCGGGGATGAGGCTCATCTGGGTTTAGGTAAGTGCAGTACTTTTCACTGCTGCCCAGCTCTAAGCTATCCTAAATGGTTTCCTTGCCTCATAAGATTCCTTGCTCCCTTGTAAATAAAATAAAATATAAAATACGAAATAAAATAAATGAAGTTGAGGGTGAGGAGGCTACCTGGTTCTTCCATGGTTTCCTCACAGGATAGCCACATGCCACTCCGGAAGGTAAGGAAGGAGAACCGGTCATCCCCAGTCTCCCAGCTGTATTGAACCACCTCCGGGGTTGATGCGTTGGAGAAGCTGCCCTCCAGGGACATTGGCATGTCAAAGCATTTGGCTGCCAGACTTTTTCCGCACAGGGGCTTAGGCACCTTCTGTGTGCCCACAAACCAGGAGCTGCTGAGCAGGGATGTTGTGGAGAGGCTGAGTGATAGCAGGCTGAGGGCTGCAGATATGAATGTCCGTTGGCCAGAGAAGCCCTTCGTGAGTTCCATCTGTAACACACAAACACAAGAGAAGGGAGGGGAGCGGGAGAGCCTGCGGTCTCTGAGTCTCCTCTGAGATGTGAACCTGCTTCCTTCTCCTTCAAGCCTGATAGGCAGAACCAGTCTCTATGGCCCATGTGCCTCTGGCTGGAACCCCTGCTTGCCTACTCATTTTTAGCCTTTGAAGAAGGTGATCTAAAAAATAACCAATATTAAACTTGCAACCTTGTTGAGTAGTGGTTTGGAGCTAGATTTAAAAACAAAAAATTAACGACAGTTCTTGTGCTTTGTGTTATGCAGCAACGTATGCTGTTAAGTCGATGCACACTGAACAGGAAGAAAGCCTGCATGCGCTTAGTTGCCGACAGACGCTCCTTAAAGTAAACCATCTTGAGCTTTTCAGGGGATCTTTCATATCAGAATTAATCAGACCTAGATCTTCTTAGCTGAAGAGATGTAAATAAAACCAGTTAAATGGACAGGTCCCCAAATCTGCCTATCTCTTCACCCCCAGCTTAACAGTTTTTATATTTAACAGAGAACTTTGACCAAGAACCATAATAGCTTGTTCTTTAGAATTTCCAGGGACTAATACAGTATACACCATAGACAAAGTGTGTATTATTTATGGCAGTAAAAAAATACATAAGGCTTTTGTCATTGTTCTGGTACTATGAATTATACTTTCTAATTATCCTTATACCCATTGCTCAAATAGGAAATGGACTTCTAGCTAAAATATTTTCATGGATCATTCTGTGTAAAGACTGAACTAAGAATTTGTAAATTTGTAACCTCAGGGTTTGTTTTCAATAGCTATTTTCAGTCTTATTTGGTTTGGAAATTTGTCTACTATCACATCAGATTTTTAACTCTAGCCTCAATCCATTTTGAGTTACACATATTTGTAAATTATTCTCTAGGTTATTCAGAAATAAGAAATAGAGGTGTACCTACCTTGTGACACTAAGGTGACACCAAGTTAAGAGGCAATTTGAGAAAAGATAAAGAGCTTGAATTAGCTCAAAGAGGCTCCCCCCCTTCCAGAACAAGTGCCCGTGGTTAGATGCAAGGAGCCCCCTTCAAGAAGCAGCATACACCACAGACAAAGCGCACATTATTTATGAACATGTATATAAAAACCAAAATACAAAATGAGATAAAACAGTTTTTGGAAAGCAATCTGCTAAGGTGATTTTTGATGCTTGATAACCGAGTGATCATCTCACTTGATGCTTCTCAAGAATTCTCTTCAATATTATGCTGCCACACTCTGTCACATACCTTTTTTCTCTGGAATCCAGATACCTCTTGAAAGAGCAAATCTCATTTTACAGTGGGTTCTTTAAAGTTATCCTGGAGAAATACTGCCATAAGAAAAGCTATATCTTTCCATATGCTGACAGAACCCAGGCCAAGGAATAGAGTGGCTTCTCTAACACTCAGGCTTAGATCACTAGGATATGTCAGCAATTCTTCTATCAACATATATTAACAGAAAAACAGCATTAACACAGGCTAGAAAGGACAACAAATGGATGAGATGATCACACCTTTTAAAAGAACAAATGTGGTACAGCTGTAGAATAAAGATGGTTACCTTGGCCATGGTCAACATCTTGCAGCCGGTCTGGATGGATGGAAGGATGCCATCTGGGTTGCAATGCCTTTTGATTTAGTGTTCCAAGAATGAAAATGCCTTCCCACCCCTCCCTTCCCATCCCATAGGTTTTGGAGTGCTTCTTGATTAAATGCTGACTTACAGTGAACATGGGCATTTAATAATTGACAATGTAGTCACAGCCCAGCTGTTCTGGGTGATTATGCCAGATAGCTTGCCAGTGGGGACCTGGGATTAAGCATAAAGAGGAAAAGATCTGTGTTTACAGAGGGAACTTATTTATTTATTTTAAGTAAATGATTTAGTTTCCATCTACTTGCCATTCCCCTAGATAACTGGTGTGAATGGGCTAGGCTTGATTTTATGAAATCCACAGAAAATATTATAGGGCCACTGTTACTACCCAGGTTCCTATTTCCTTGAGTGGAGCTTTCTGTTCCTTTGAAGGAGCTCTATTATCTGCAATGTCTTTGGGGAGATATGGACATGGAATAATTTCCTCTTCCACGGGTGGTCTCTTTTAGGTACGGTAGTGTCATTAGTAAGCATTAAGTACCTGTGTCCATATGGAACCCTCAGAGAAAGGAAGAGTGGGTTAGGTCACAATGGCAGTAAGGATGAGATTCCATAGTTCTTTTGGGGGAAGGTCCAGTAATTTAGAAAGATCTTAATATATTTGGGGAACTAATATAAAATGACAATTGTTCAGCTCATTTTGGGCATCAATTTAATAAAGCTCTTTATAGAATTTCCTTCCTTCCCTATCTCTTCTGGACTAGCCACTAAGTTACATTTTTCCCATTCTATATTTGTCTTCATAGGGAATCAAAGACAAATTAAGTTAACCTTAAGCGTTGGAATTTTTCCATGTTCTAGGCAAATGAGTCTCTTTGGATCCTGTTTTCATCACCCAATATATTCTCTCCTCTTCCCAGATTGATGCTAACAAGCAAATTTGATACAAATGTGCTTATGTCCAGCCATATTTTATGTTATCACCCAAACAGTCCTTTACTTCTTGTGACAGAACTTGCTTGCCTCTGGGAAAAGGGAATTTGTGGTAACATTTGCAGCCGAATAGGCTGATTCTTTCCTGGAGACATGGCTTCCTCACAACGCTGGGTGGCGCTATCCCCTCACATTTTTTTCCTCTTCTGTCCAGAGCTTTCTCCACCAGTCAGGAAAAATGTGGGTGGAGGTGACTGTTCTCCCTATAGGACTGCATTCTTCATTTGGCCTCCTCCCTGCACACTAATCTACAGAATGCCATGTGTCAGCCTGATGGAATTCAGGGCTCGGGGTGAACTTTGGGGGGCATCCAGTCATACCCTGGAGGACCTCTTTTTTATGATTATTTCCTATAGCACATTTTATTGTGGTCAGTTCTAATTTTCAGTGACTCAATAGATCCTCAAATACTTTCCATGGGAAATACAACTTCATGGTATCAGAAAATACAACTAGCCAATATTTCCTGATGAGTTTTGTGCACATTTTTCTCTACTTAATTGTATCCTCATTTTCTCCCACCCCAGAACAGTGAACAATTCTTTTCCTCTTTCTGTGCTTACACCCTTCAAATACTTGCAGACACTTCTCATATCCAGCTTGAGTCACTGTTTGGCACAGCCTTATGTCTTCAGTTTTTATTGCTTCTGCTCATAAACCGCACCCCCTATGCCTTAATAGCCTGAAGTTTGTCTTCTCCAGGGAAAAGGGGATGGGAGTGGCAGAGTCTTAAGTGTGTTACATGATGAGGCCCAGCGCGGATTCAGACTGAAGCTAATGAAACTTCAGCTCTGTGGTCCCCTACTTACTTGGGCTGCTTCCAAGACTTTGTTACCTAATTCAAACTTGTAATTTTGTATTATTTTTCTTAAAGAGGGCCTCCAAAATGATATTATTTTAGGTTTCCACAAAGCAAGCCTGGATCCACCCCTTCTGAGGCTATGCCTTTTGGGTGGGTGCTTGGATGTACTGGCTCTTGGATGTGACCAGTCTTGGCCTCCCTCTCCCTAAGAGCTGTGGGCCATAGCATCTAATTTTCTCTTTTTAACAAAATGCGAAGTTTCTCTGCCTGGCCAGACAAATCCGAGCCCAGCATACTCTTCACTTCCTTTCATTGTAATTTCGGCATGTTAATATTTTTTCTTCCATTTCCTTTCTTAGAACAGAAAAAGTAATTGCTAGTCAATGTAACATAAATATAATTAGGCCAGGCTCAGAAGCTCATGACTCAGCACAAAGATTCTACATTTGAAAACAGTATTTAACTTTAGTGTGTTGGACTGTTACTACTTCAGGATGACTGCCACAGAGACATGTACACACTTCACCATTTATGACACCACAAAAACCATGGTCTGGCTAATTTGTATTTGTTAAGATTCTTGTTGTTCTCTTTACTGCATAAAACCACATTAATTAGATAAAGAGAAGCCATGGTCTTGGCATACCTAAGTTGTAGGCAGAAATTCATTGTTTTGTGAATGTGCTGTAGATTAGAGGTGGATGAAATGAGGGGTAAAATGCTGGGCCAGAGCAGGTTGTATACTACACTCCTTCTCTAATGCCCAAGCTGGGGCTAAGAGATCCAGTCTCATCCTTAATCCAATTATCCTTACCGGTATCTCCTTGTTTGCCTTTCCTGATAGTGGTTTCTCTGTCCCTTTCCCAGGAGCCATATTTCTGACCCCATGGACTCCTTTTTGTTATTCAATAGACAAAAGTGGAATTTTGGAGTGGAATTTAAGTGATTCTGCTCTTACTGGCTCTGATGGACATGGCCTTGTTCTCGGCTCCTATATGTTCTGATGCACAGGGCTCTCCTGTAATTTATCACATGGTTTTGTCTGTTACCCTCATTTGACTTTAAAATTGCTTGATACAGTAGCAGTCATGTTTTATTCATTGTTGTTCCGCAGAGCTTAGCACACTGTTTTAACAACGGAATAAATGAATGAGGTTTATAATGCCCAGGTATTATAAATAATTAGGAAGCCTATGGGTGAATGAAGAAGCATGTCCAGATATCCTTCTGTTGCTAAAGCAGACAGGATTCAGCTGATTCACGTGCAAAAGAGTTAAGGGGAAGCTAAAAAAGGTCTATAGGTCCACAGACACACCCTAAGCCTTTCTACACAGATGTACCAAGAGTTTCATCAAACTGATTCTCTGCCAATACATTTCCTCCCACCTGTGGGAACATTCCTCTTTTCTATAAGCAGAGCTCAGAAAACAGCAATGATCTCATGAACGAGTATTATCTTTAGTTCACAGAGATCAGGAGACAAAGTGTTCAAAAGTCGGTGACCAAAAAAAAAACAAAAACAAAAAAAACCCAAAACGTCAGTGATAGATTGGAAATGTTACGTCTTTTTCCAAGCTGGGTGATTCCCTACTGATTAGACCCCTCTGGATGAGGCATCTAGAACGTTCTGAGATTTTGCTGCTTTAATTACAATTTTTAACTTCAGCGTGGGACATTTGATTTTCTTAATATTTATTTTTTGTAGTTGGACACAATGCCTTTATTTTATTTTCATGTGGTGCTGAGGATTGAACCCAGGGTCTCGCACGCGCTAGGTGAGCGCTCTACCGCTGAGCCACAACCCCAGCCCTACATTTGACTAATTTACTGATGAAATTAAGGTCTTCATATGGGATACTTTCCAGAAGGGAAGGGAAGAAGGGCCACCAAAATGCCCTTGCTGAGTACTATTCATGTTCAGGACAGGATTCAGCTCTGACTTCTCAACTTCAGACTAATAATTCTCAACGGTGCCCTAGTGTAAAGGCCCACCAGAACTCCAAATGTTCGAACAACAAATGTCTTCCTAGTCTTCCTAACGGGGTGCCCAGGGCTGGGAACACCTCCACTCATGTTCAGCCGGGAGGACCAAAGGAAGGCTGTGTGGGGCCTCTCTTTGGCCTTTCCGTTTCCGCTTTTTAATGGAATTGTTTGAGGGCTTTTGCTAATGCAGTCATTTCCAGGAGAGGAAGCCGCCTTTCTTCCATACCCTAGCAGCTGGAGTGAATCAGAGGGGGCACCCACATCTGCACATCCTGTGGGGCAATCGCTCACGCGCGGGTGACGGCGCCAGCAGGGCCGTCTGGGGACTCTTGGGGACCGCGGGGTGGGGATGAGCAAGAGGGGTGCTCAGGGCGCGGCTGCCCACAGGCCGAGCTGGGCGGCCCCGCTTCCATTTCCGCGTGCGCCCCTCTCGTCCCGCCTTTTCCTGTTCTCTCCCCGCTCCCTCCCCCGTCTGTCTGTCCCGGTCCCGAGCTCAGCCCGCGTCCCCACCCGTTCCCTCCGCCCAACCCGAACTCCAACGCCGCTCCGAGCGTTTACTATGGCGCCCCGGTTGCCTAGCAGCGGGCGCGCGTTGCCAGGCGACGTGTTTTGAATTGTTCGTCCAGGCCCCGCCCTAGCCGCTTCCGACCGTTTCGGCTTCAGGGCTGGGGGGAGGGGCGGAGAGCCCGGCCGAGGCCTCCTCAGGGCTGGAGCCGGGCTGGGCGGCGGGGCGGCCTAGTGGCTGCCTGGCTCGGGCTCCTGGAGCGAGGGAAGAGCCTGGGTAGTGACATAAAACCCTCGCACCTGTGGGCCAGCAGAGAGGAGCCCCGCGCTCCTCACCGTGGGGGCATTTCCCGGCCCCGACCGAGGTCGTCCCTAACAATGCAGGTCCCCGCCCGTTTGGCCTCCTTAGGTGGATCCAAGAGGGGAGCTTCGGGACCACCAGCCCCTCAGCTGATCTGAGTTCTAGTCACTACTCCCCGCCCCAGGGCTGTACTGGGGATTTTGGCCCACCCCCAGCCCCCAGGCCTCCTCCGCAGTTCTACCCTGGAGATGGAGAGGTGGAGGGAAACGGAGCCTGGGAAGTTAGCTGGCACCTAGGGTCTTCAGGAGCCTCTTCAATCCTCCCACCCAGTCGCCAAGAGAGGTGGCACCTCCATACTACAAGCGAGGGCTCAGATTCAGGGCGTTTGACTTGCTCAAGGCCACAAAGCTAATAAATGGTGGAGTCAGTATTCAGAACCTCTTAACACCGTGTCCCTGACTCATCACCCGCTTAGTCACCTTTAACAAAATTCACAGATTGCCGGCCAGATTGTGGGAACTCCTACAGAATGAGGCTGCAGATTAAGTGTACTATACTTTATACTTCTGAGGTGTATGTTAGCAAACAGACTCTCCCTTACTCCCTCCGTCTCTCCTAGAAAACTGATGAAAAACGATAAAGTCAAGCCATTACTGGCTTTCATTTTCATATCTACTTGAGGGTACTCCTATTTATGGTCTATTTACTTTGAGCTGCTTTTGAATTGGGGAAGCTGTCCAAAGCCTACTCTCTGATGGCTTTTCAGAACTACTGTCTCTCTTCCTGGCCATCCTAGAGACCCAGAAGCGACTCTTACTAGGTTATCCTTTCTTTGCGAGCACTAGAATTTCCAGTACAATACATTGTTTCCTGTGTGTGTGTTTTAGTTTCTTGACTAATCATAAGCTTCATTTTTTTCTTTCATAAGAAAGGTCAGATATTAAAGAATGAACACCCTTTGCTTTTTTTTTAGTAACACTTTGAGCTGAAAGCTGGCTATCCCAGGTTTGAAGGGAAGCTAGTCGTTTCCACATGTGGCTCCAACCCCAAACAGGGCAAGATCTGTTGTGAGGGTCTTCCTAGGTCTGGAAGAATGATTGATGACTCTCCAGATTCAGGCCAGAAAGAACCGGGGCTATGCTTCCCTCCCCATTTCCAGATCCCAACTGGCTTGGGGATCCTCGCCATTCTCTGGCACAGAAATTCATGCCTCCCCTTTCAATTCCCTAGAGTGATATACACATCTCCATTGTTGCCACCACCACCACTAAGCCATCACTGGGGACCAGATTTTTTTTTTTAATATTATATATATATTTAGTTGTTGATGGACCTTTATTTTATTCATTTATTTATATGTGGTGTTGAGAATCCAACCCAGTGCCTCATACATATGAGGCAAGCGCTCCACCACTGAGCCAAGACCAGATTTTGGCAATACAAATCGTAGATGGAAGGAAAAGAAAAAAGGTATAGCTAAGAACTAAGGAACCCCTGGGAATAGACAGTAAAAGGAAGATGAAGAGGCAAAGGAAGAATAAAAACATTTCAACAGACGGAAATGGAAACCCAAGAGACAAAGGTATGAATATACTAGTCTTTTGTCGATAGAAATTAGTTTGACTACCAAATTTTCATTCTAATTTTTATAATCCTACAATGTGTTTGTAAGCTCCTACTTGGGAACTTGTAAAAATAAATTAAATTGATAAGTTGGTATACACTGTATTATGAGTCCAACATTAAGAATATCTCTTATCTTTTGAAATTTCAGTACTTACCTCCTGGGTGAGACAAACATTTTGAATCAATTGAGAGGGACTGTTCATTCACTGTTGTAGTTCAAAGGTAGAGAAGTTTCAGTTTCTCTTCTGAGGGGTCTTAATCAGTTGAGTAGAATGAGTGTTGAGTGAGAGGATGAATCAGATCCCCTCTTGCCAGCAGAGGGGTGAGGTGGTGTGTGTGGTGGGTTTGAGAGCATGGGAAGGATGTCCTGAAGGTGAGTTACTAGCTTGGGTGGGGTGGTGTGACCTATGGTATATTCTATGATGTCATAGTGGCAGGCAGGAACCTCCCTGCTGCCCCCACTCCCCCTTCCCTCACCCCCAGAAGGACCAGGATGTGGAGGGACACTAGGTACCTATCAAAGGTCTCTGAAGGCCTTCTGAAATTGCTAGATCAGTACTTCTCTTACTGTGCATAAGGATCGCCTGGGGAGCTTGTTCAAGTGTAGATGCCAAAGGGTTGGGAAGTCTCCCAGTTGATAACATCCAGGCCATACTGATTTGTAGGGCTTTAGACTAGTGCTGTCAAAAGAGAAATACATTGTGAACCACATATGCCATTTAGTTTTCTTATAGCCACATTAAAAAAAATAAAATGGACAAACATACTGTACTACAACAATGAAATCTTAACACAATGCTATGGTTCAAGTAGGATAGATCCCTCCCTAAACAATAAAGTAGGGTTCAATGGAAAAAATACATGATTTCCTTTTTAAAATTTAAATTTAAACAAATTGTAGTTAAATAAAATTAGAAATTCAGTAACTCAGTCACACCATCCACATCATAAGGACTCAGTGGCCACATGTGGCTAGTAGCTACTCTATTCAACAGCAGAACTCTGGATCATTTGCTGTAAAGATAATGATGTACAGAGTTTGCCCTTCTAAAGGACTTGGATGCGGGAACGTAGGAGACATTCATTAGCATAATTTTGATGAGTACATAACTTTCTGAGATTTCAAGAGAGGATTTTTGATGTCTCTACTGTTCTAGCTGAAAGTCTGAATGGGTGTCTTCTGCCCTGTGAAACATTTCACACTCAGTCTGAACCTTTATTAGGCACCCCCTTTTCCAAACCCCCATTTGGGTTTCTTCCTTTTCTTTGCCATCACATCTAAATCCTACACAACCTTCAGGGCATATGACTCCAGGCTCAATATCCTGTTATCCTAGCCCTATCACTGTCTCTTTCCTCTGAGCTCCCATGGCATGTCTGGGCTGGCTGTACAATGGGAGCTTCTTTAAGTGGGGTCTTGAACTCTTTGTTTGCATTGTGTATGTTACTCTTAAATTCTAAGCTGCTTGAGGACAGAGCCTACTTCACTTCTATGGTGTGTAGTACAGTGTGAAGAGGATAATACTTGCTTAATAAATATTGATTGTTTTATTAAATTACCTAAGATACCTAAGTAAATGTCTGAGAACATCAGATTTAAAGTGTTGATAACTTGAATAAAAGGGATAATGAGTCTTCTTCTTGGCAAATCTCAACTTGATCAAGATGTCAGTTCTCCATAAATTCATTTATAAATTTAATGTAATCCTAATATGAATACCAAAGAGCATTTTTTTTTTGAACTAGAGATTGAACCCAGGGGACTTAACCACTGAGCCATATTCCCAGCCCTTTTTTATTTTGAGAAAGGGTCTCATTAAGTTGCTTGGGACCTTACTCAGTTGTTGAGGCTGGCTTTGAACCTGTGATCCTCCTGCCTCAGCCTTCAGAGCTGCTAGGATTATAGGTGTGAGCCACCGTGCCCAGCTCCCAGGAGCATTTTTTAAAGACTATGATTAGTTGATGTTTAAGTTAATTTTTTTGTTTTTGGAAAAATCCTTGATATTAGCTAGGAAAACAACAAAAAGGAAGAGCTCTAAGGTAGGACTAACCCTCACTGATATACTACAAAGCCTATAGTATTAAACTATGTGACCTTGGAGCATAACTAGAGAGACCAAAGGAATAGAAGAGGTAAAGAAATAAACACAGCTATGTATGGACCTCCAGTATAAGATGAAGGTGATTTCTGTAATCCTGTAATGATCTTTTAAACAAACATTATTGGGTCAAACTGAATAGCCATTTGGGAAAATTTAAAGAGTTCATTTTTTTTTATATCAAATATAAGAAAATTCCAAATGGATCAGACAGCCGAACTTAAAAATGACATTATATAAGTACTCAAAGAAAGCATAGGTAAATTTCTCTACAAGATAAATTGTAAAGAAAGGCTTTTAATCATAGTTAAAAATCCGAGTACTTGATAAGAAAAGATTTGATGAATTTGATTCCATAGAACAAAAACAAACCTAATCAAACATTTGAATGACAAAAATCACCCTAAATAAAATTAAAAATGACAAGCTTGAAGGAGATATTTATAATCTATATCATAGATAAAAGGCTAATATCCCTATTATATGAAGAACTTTAAAAAATTAAGAATATTCCTATTATATAAAGAACTTTAAAAAATTAAGAAGAAATAAAGATAAAACTTCTCATAAAAATGGGAAAAATTCAGGAACAGATAACTCATAAAAAGAGACATCAAAATGTCCTTAAACATGTGAAAAGCTATTTGATTTTACTTACAATAAGTATAATGCAGAGTTAAACTACCATCACTTATCTGTCAGATTGGCAAAATTAAACAGCTTGGCAACATGCTCTGCTGATGAGACTGTGGGGAATCAATTGCTCTCACACTTTTGGAGGGAATGCAAAATGGCACAACCCTGTGGAGAAGAATTTGGCACTAACAAAACTGCATTTGTATTTATCTCTTGACCCAGGAGTCACAGTTTTAGGGATTTATCCTGAAAGTATACCTCCCATAATATTAGAATGGTGTGCATGAAATCATTCATTACAACAGTATATAAAATTGTATAACATTTAAAACTACCTAAATATGAAAGCAACAAAACAGTAAACACTAATCAACAAGAGAGAGAGAGAGAGAGAGAGAGAGAGAGGAAGGAGGTGGCCAGGGGTGGGGTGGGGATGGGTGGATGGGATTTCTATGAATTGATATGGAATGATTTCCAGGAAATGTTAAAAAAAAAAAAAATTCCAAGGCAGAAAAGGATATAGTATACCATCTTTTGTGAAAGAAGTAAGGGGAAACAAAACATGTCTGCTTATTGTTACCCAAAGAAACACAGGAAGGATAAGCCAGAAAATAATGGAGTTGATTATTTACTGCAGGGAGGGAATGGAAATAATTTTGGAGGGAGTGACATTCTCTAAGATTTTTTTTTGTATAGTTTTGACTTTTAGAAGCGTGCTGGTGTTTTACATATTTGAAAATAAAATTAAAACAAGATGGGAAGGAAAAGAAAAACTTAAAACTGTAAACAAACTGAAACAAATGAATTCAATTGTATTTCACATGAATACTATAACCACACCAAAGGGGGATGAGCAAAAATCCAGGGAACTCAGGAACACAGTGTTCAACTATCCACAG
Organism: Marmota marmota marmota; assembly: GCF_001458135.2. Taxonomy (NCBI): domain Eukaryota; kingdom Metazoa; phylum Chordata; class Mammalia; order Rodentia; family Sciuridae; genus Marmota; species Marmota marmota. The sequence goes on from NW_026000169.1 coordinate 1,724,721, forward strand.
TCAGTTTAGTGAGATTGAAGGGGAGAATTGAAACCAACTCCAAAACTCCTTTTAATGTAAATACCTAATTCATTTTGTGGTAGATGTGTGTATTATTTAGCTTTTTGTCACTGTGACAAATACCTGAGTAAAATGACTTAAAAGGAGGAAAGATTTATTTTTATCAACAACTTCAGAATTTCAGCACAAGGTCAGCCTGCTGCTCCATTGCTTTGTGTGGTGAGTTGAGGCAGAGCATCCTGGCAGAAGGGCCTGGTGGAGAAAAGCTGTTCAACTAGCTGCAGCAAAGAATGTGAAAGACAGGAAGGGGCCAGGAACAAATATAGTTGCCAAAGGCACACCCCCAAGAACTGTTCCCTTCAACTAGATTTCACCTCCCTCAGTTTCTACCACCTCCCAACAGTCTATTCAGATTATGGATTCATCAATGGATTAACTTACTGATGAAGTTAGCATCCTCATGAGCCAATCATTTTCCAAAAGCCCCACTTCTGAACATTGTTGCTTTGGGTACCCAATCTTCAACACATGAGCCTTGGGGGGACATTCCAGTGCTAGCTATGCTGATGCATGAAGCAATTGTGAAACTGTCCTAAATGTATCTAGGATTTAGGCATATGAGGAAACGTGTTTGTTAATCCAGTTGGGAACAAGTTCTCATTACAGGGAGTTCTCATTCCATCAAAAATATTGGAACAGAGGAAAGCAAAAAGGAATCCTATGGGATGAATTGGAACTAGAGGCATCAGTAAGGATTCATGATTTCTTTTCTGTATAAATATGTGTCAGGGTTTTCTAGAGGAACAAACCAGTAGTGTGCATATGCACACACACACACACATATAATTATAAAAAAGGGTTTATTAGATTGGCTTTACATGAATGGGGGTTGGATAGTCCCACAATAGTAGTCTGCAAGCTGAAGAGCTGGAGAAACCAGTGGTTACTAAGCCCAGGAATCTGAAAGCCTCAGAACAAGAGGGAACAATGATATAGCCCCAATTTGAGGCTGAAGGCCAGGAAGCTCCCTGGAGAATTGCTGGTGTGAGTCCCTGTTCCTAGGCTGAAGAAGCTAGATCCTCATGTCTATGGGGGATAGTAGCAGCCAAAGTGCCCTGTTCAAGAACTGAGCTGGACTGTAGACAGGCTTCCTCTTCCTCCTCCTCCCCATTCCCCCGACTTCTTATTCTTCTTCCACGTTTTGTTCCCTCTGGGCTCCCAGCCTATTGAATGCTGCCACCATATTCAGGGCAGATCTTCCCCTATCAGTTTGGTGACCCACATGCCCATCATCTCTGGAAACACCATCACAGTCTGTTTCAGTCAGCTGTTTTTGCTATTGTGACTAAAAGACTCGACCAGAACAATTTTAGGGGAGGAAGAGTTTATTTGGGGGCTCATTCCATAGATAGCCAACTGCATTCCTTGGGGCTTGAGGTGAGGCCGAACATCATGGCAGAAGAGTACAGCAGAGGGAGGCAGCTCACATGATGATTAGAAAGCAGAAAGTGAGGGACTCCACTTGCCAGATACAAAATATATACCCCAAAGGCATGCCCCCAGTGCCCACTTCCTCCAGCCGCACCCTACCTGCCTTCAGTTACCACTCAATTAATCCCATCAGGGAATTAATTCACTGATTGGGTTAAGACTCTCATAACCCAATCATTTCTCTTCTAAATCTTGTATTGTCTTCCACATGAGCTTTTGGAGGACACCTCACATCCAAACCATAACACAATCTCACCTGGAAGTGTGTTTTACTAATTTCCTAAGCATCTCTCAAGCCAATCAGTTGATAATCAACAGCAACCCTCACAAGTTCACCCCTGTCAAATTGACACTCAAACCTCCCTCTTTAAACTTTACTTAATCACCATCAGACAATAATAGGATCTTAATTCTGCCTAAGAGAATTATTTTGCAAACAATTGAAAACATATTAATTCCTTCCCCTGAAGAGGGGGAGTTTTTTGTTTTTGTTTTTAGTGCTGCCTACTCTTTTAGTGACATAACTTAAATAGTACAGTGTAAATTTAATAACACTTAAATATAAAGTCTATCACATCATGCAGGAGAAAAGAATAATAGAGGAAAGAAAAAAAAGATAGGTGCTTAATATGTGTGTAAATGTGCACAAACATATTCTTTTTTTTTTTAACATTTGCACAGTCTGTAATTTTTTTTACAGAGATGTCCAGATATTTTATTGATTATCTTTTTAAAAAATTTTTTTATTGTTGGTTGTTCAAAACATTACATAGTTCTTGATATATCATATTTCACACTTTGATTCAAGTGGGTTATGAACTCCCATTTTTACCCCGTATACAAATTGCAGAATCACATCAGTTACACATCCATTGATTTACATATTGCCATACTAGTGTCTGTTGTATTCTGCTGCCTTTCCTATCCTCTACTATCCCCCCTCCCTTCCCCTCCCCTCCCCTCTTCTCTCTGTACCCCCTCTACTGTCATTCATTTCTCCCCCTTGTATTATTTTCCCCTTTCCCCTCACTTCCTCTTGTATGAAATTTTGTATAACCCTGAGGGTCTCCTTCCATTTCCATGCAATTTCCCTTCTCTCTCCCTTTCCCTCCCACCTCTCATCCCAGTTTAATGTTAATCTTCTTCTCCTGCTCTTCGTCCCTACTCTGATCTTAGTTACTCTCCTTATATCAAAGAAGACATTTGGCATTTGTTTTTTAGGGATTGGCTAGCTTCACTTAGCATAATCTGCTCTAATGCCATCCATTTCCCTGCAAATTCTATGATTTTGTCATTTTTTAATGCAGAGTAATACTCCATTGTGTATAAATGCCACATTTTTTTTATCCATTCGTCTATTGAAGGGCAAACATATTCTTAAAAAAATAAAAAAGAAATACTCATGAAAATTACAGTCCTCATTTCCGTAAGTGGTCACACAGTCCTGTTGGTATTTATAACTACCTTCTTCGACTACCCATTCTTTATTCTCTCTGCCTTCAGAAAGCACTGAGTTGCCTTCATCAACTCTTGGTTCTTCTCTGGAGGGGTTGCCCAAACCCTCATTCTAGGCCATTTGTTATCCTGCCAAAATTGGATCGTGTAGTTTCCCACTGACCTTAATAATAGGGCATGGTAGTGCTAAGAGACTCCCAAGGAATCTCCTGCATTCCAGGTATACTCTTCCTTATGGAATCCAATTTCCCCTTTAGTAGTCTGGATCAATCATCCCAACCATTGTCTTAGCCCATTGACTCAGAAACATGAGGAACTCAAAGTGGCCAGGGGGACATCTTAACTAATGCAAAGGAATCATGCCTCCTAGTAGAAGTACCCTCCCATCTCCAACTTTGGAACTGAGACTTCTAGACCAACAGAACATAAGGTTGTGAGAACAGAAAGCAAAAATATTGCTAGTGGGTCATTAAGGGTAACTCCTGGCTGTTTCTCTTTATTCCATAAATACTGGCTCTAGAAGAAACAGCACCATATTATTGAATGCTGATTCAGAGCATATACAGCTTTCTTGAGAAAGAAGCTTGCCCCAGCCCTGCAAGGGCTGATAGTTTTGGCATAAGCATTACATGTAGTGAAGGCAAATCCATACCTAGAATAAGTGTCTATTCCAGTAAGGACAAAGTGCTGCCTCTTCCTTGATGGAAATGTTTCAATGTAATCAACCCAGCCTTACACTGTGGCTGATCACCCAAGGAAACGGGGCCATATTAGGGGCTCAGTGCTGTTTTCTGCTGCTGGAAGATTGGGCACTCAGCAGTGCCCATAGTCAGGACACCCTTGGTGAGTAGATGTCCATGTTGCTGAACCATGCATAACTTTGTTCCTACCACCATGGTCACTATGTTCATGAACCCATTGAGCAATGACAGGGTGACTGGGAAATGAGGTTGACTGCTACTCAAAGAAAAGATCATCCTATCCTCTTGATTATTAATGTCCTCCTCTGCTGACATCATCCATGGGTGAGCATTTATGTGGGAAACAAATATCTTCAAGTCCTTTGCACATTTGGAGAGGTCTATCTACATACCTCTTTCCCAAATATCTTTGTCATCAGTTTCCCAATCATGTTCCTTCTAAGTCCCTGACCATCCAGCTAATACATCGACTATAGCTCATGAATATGTATATAGTCACACACTGGGCCATTTTTCCTTCCAAGTAAAATGCACAATCAGATGCACTGCCAAAAGTTCTGCCCACTTAACCCACTTAAAGATTTTCCTTCACTGCTGTCCTTCAGGGATGTCCCAGAAAGGGACATACACTGCAGCTGTCCACTTTCAGGTGGTACCTACATAACATGCAGAACCATGTATAAACCAGGCCCTCTGTTCTTCTCTTGTTCTGCCAGCTGATCATAGGGTACTCCCCCTTAGACCATAGGTACAGGTGGAAGGAAACTTGACCTTAGAGCAGGAGTAGGAACCATGTTCATTTGAGCCACTTTTCCATGTGACTTACTTGTGCTTTCAGGACCTGTTCAGCCCCAATTACATATATCCCACTCCTATTCAATGATAGAGTGCTTCTGTCTATGTCCAACTGTATGGCTTGTTGGTCAGATAACACCCAGTTCATGATAGGAAGAACAGGTCACATGGTAACTAGGTGGCCCATGGTTAAGTATTTAGTTTCCACTAAGGCCCAGTAGCAGGTCAACTGTTGTTTCTCAAAGGGAGAGTAGTCATCTATAGATGATGGCTAGGCCTTGCTTCAGAATACCAAGGGCTTCCACTATGACTCACCTATGAGGAGCTGCCAAAGGCTCCAGGCAGCATCCCTATCTGCCTCTGACACCTCAAATACCATTGAGTCTGCTGGATCACATGGCCCAAGTGACAGAATAGCTTGAACAGCAACCCGGACCTGTTGCAAAATCTTTTCCTACTCTGAAAACTAGCAACTTTTTAGATCACTTAATAAAATGCCGAGGTGGTGATTCTACCACATCCTCAGTTAACTCTGCTATTTGATCTATACATAAGATGCATGGATTGTGGAGAATGCCAATTGATTATCAGAAGCTTAATCAAGTGGTAACATCAATTGCAGCTGCAGTACCAGAAGTAGGTAGACAATTTTCATCATTGCGTTGCTTCTGCATCCGTGTCCAGTTAGGCACGCCTGCTTTGCATTTCGTGGTTGAATGCAGCCACATGGACTCTGTCACTCTGGGATCCAATTATATCCATTGCATCTGGATTTTTCCAAGAGTGTGGCTTCCACGGTAAGGTCCAACATACAGAGAAGAGTACTGATAGGGCTTTTCAAGGATGAATCCCAAGCCCTTGAATTCCACCACCAACGGAAAATCAAGGGATATCAGGCATCTCTAGTTCATTACCATGGGCCATCTTTAGTTCCATATTTAGTCAAACAACCAAATAAACTATTAGCATCTTTTTAACTCTGTAAGCTGCAACTTTATCTTTTTTATTATTATTTTTTTACTATTTAGGAATTTGGCTTTTTGAACATTTTTTTTTTTTTTTTTGGTACTGGGGATTGAACTCAGGGGCACTTGACCACTGAGCCACATTCCTAGCCCTATTTTTTATTTTAAATAGAGACAGGGTCTCACTGAGTTGCTTAGCACCTCGCTTTTACTGAGGCTGGCTTTGAACATGTGATCCTCCTGTTTCAGCCTCCCAGGCTGCTTGGATTACAAGGTATACACCACCATGCCTGGCTGTAAGCTTCAACTTTAAATGCATCTCTGCTTAATAGACCTATATCAGTGAGGTCAGCTCTCGTTCGATTGTATATTCCTTCTACCCATGTGGTTAAAGTCCATTCCTAGACCTCTGCTTGCATGATCTGCTGAGACTTGTGCCTGGTTGTAGGATTAAAGGCAAAAGTGGGTGGTGAGAGGAGGTCCTGAGGTGTGTTAATATTGTATTGCTTGGCAACTACAACAGGATAGGGCATTATTCTTTCCTTAGGCAGTGCAGATTCAGTTCCCTCAGGCCAAGATAGAGAGAACAATGCTACAGACAGTGAGGGTAGGAGTCGGGGTGCCACCGCCACTGGAGTGATGATGCTATGAAGTACAGTCACCAGAAGTTGGAAGAGGCAAGGAAGGTCCTTTCCTGAGCCTCCAAAGGAAATACAGCCCTGATGACACCTTGCTTTTGGTCCAGTGAAACCAATTTCGGACTTTTGGCCTTCAAAACTCTGAGAGAGTAAATTTCTGTTTTTTTTTTTTTTATTAAATTTGTTTTTATAAATAAATTTCTATTATTTTAAGCTACCAGGTGTATGGCAATTTGTTACAGCAGCCTTAGGAAACAGTGTTTGAAACAGAAATACTTCAACTTATATTTCATACCCAGCTCATACATATACCTTCAGGAAAGCATGTCCTTTATGAGTTTTACTGCTTTTAATTTGCCCTCTCTGAATCTTATTGCTTTTATTTAAAAATTTAACATAGAAAAATTGAACATGTAGGGATACAGTGTGTAAAGGAGCAAAGGTCTGAAAAATAGGACTTCCTCATGTAAACCTTTCCTTTCTCAGATTCATAAAGGCAGGAGGTTGTCACCTTTGTCAAGCAACATGATCCAAAATGTCCATATGAATATTTTTACTTCTTGTCTTTCTCTTTGTAAAGTCATTGTTAGGCTGAGAAAGGGTATAATGCAGACTTTAAAAAAATTCCAGTTGTGTGTTCTGGTTAGTTATACTCTCCTTAATTAAATTCAACTTAAACTCCATCATCATCATCTAAATGTAGCTAATATTTATTGACTATTTACAATGTATCAGGTACCATGCTATGGACTCATTTGCTTATTGTTTCATGCAATGTCCATAATGCAATAAGTTGGTTCTATTAATATTTTATTGAAGAGAAACCTGATGATGTACTCTTATTGATTGTAATACATGACTTTCTGATAAGATGTGACAGGGGTGCAGTTCTTATGGGGATTCTATGCAAGCAGGAGTACGACGGCCTAGATAGACATTTTGCCAACTCACTATGGTGATTAACAAATATGGCAAAGTTTCAGAGCAGTGAATCTCTCTGGAGGTGAACCGAGAGTGGACAGGATGCATGAAAAAGAATTTCAATGGTGTTTGGAGTTGTCTGAGTCATCAGGGATCCATATATAACTATTTTAAAATGGATAAGTGCTCAAGGGAGTCTTGCTCAGAATCCAATGACCCCTGGCATCATGTGGCTTTGAGGAATTCAGGGCAAGTCTCAAATGTACATCATTTCCAGCTTGGCTTTGAAGACTCCAAACCAGCTGCATTCCCTATTGGGTAAAGGGTAGAATCTTTAACATTTGGATGTGATATGACCTATGTAGCAAAGAACAATTTTAAAAATGCATGGATTGCACTCCTGTTCATATGTCTGTCTCAAGGCTAATTATAATATTCTGGCTTTTTCTGTTGATGCAAGTAGTTGGTGGTATCATAGAAAGATACTGGGATGGATTGGAAGTAGAATGGAATTGTAGGATTAGTGCCAAACATGTTAAGTCATTGAACCTTTGGATGATTCTTAAATGAAGTCAATAAAACCTTCCTTGTGTACTTTAGAAGTTAAAAGAAGAAAACACAAACTTCTTAAGAGCTTTAGATTTGGATAGATCTTGATTTAAATCCTCCTTTTCCCTCTTATAAGCTATAAGCTATATGACTTTAGGCAAGTGTATTCAATAGCTCCTTAAGTCTTCAGTTTTTTTTTTTTTCAATCTGAAGTGTGGAGATAATAAATGCTACTTCATAGAGTCTTGGAGAGATTAAATGAGACAACAAATAAGAGTACCAGGTACAGAGTAAACATTTAATTAATGGAAGCTATTATTAGTAGTAATCAATGATTTATATAAAAGGAATTTAAAAGGTGAAAGGAAATTGTGCAGTATGTTAGTTGTTTCACATGCAAGTCTTGTGAAATGAAAGCATGCATTTAAAAACACGCAAGTATGTTTTTATTTACTTTTGACAGTAAGCAAGGTCAACATGCTTGTTCAAGTAATTAGTGTTCAAGCAATTAGTGGAATTATGGCCAACCTTGATGATTTCCCCATGTTTAGATTTCATGCTCTGACATTTTTGTGAAACATTGTATGCCTTGTGTAACTCAATATGCATCTTCTTCCTCTTAAGAGTGTAAATTCCTTGAAAATAAAGATAGCATTTTGTCTGTGGCCATAAAGCCCTGCAGGGTTCAATGAGGACTGTGTGGGTGTTCAATATGTTAAGTTCTAATTGGCGCCTGAGGGAAGCTGGGGTTGTTATTAGCTTTCCAACCCAATATGATTCTGTGATCCTGCGAGTTGTGTGTAGTGTACAAGGGGAGGGAGTAGGGAGAGGCTAAGGATTTGCCAGGGATTTGGAGCCTCTTACAAAGGAATGTATGTGTATGTATAGCTTCTCTCCCTGGGGTTTTACATTGAAAGCAATTCCAGAAAGCAAAGAGGATTGGAGATGCCTCCTTTTTTCTCTTTTGAAATGCTACTTTCATAAATTAAGACACCAATGTCCCTGCTCTGACCCTCCCTATCTGTGGGAGCTTGAATATGTCATGAGGTCACTTGAGTCTCTGGTTTCTGAATTCTAAAATGGGGTGATAATATCAGTTCTGCTTGCTTCATGGGGTTGCCATGAGCATCTGATAAACTGCCCACATAAAAACTATGCACACTGTAAAGTGTGATACATGGGTGAGGTGCTATTATGATGTCACTTACTCAAGGCCTGGGTCCTTATTGGTGGCTTTGTGGCTCCCTGATGACAGTCAGTAACTGTGGGAGACCAGCCTCGAACATGACTGAGTTAACTACTCTGCTGGGCAATATTGCGTCAGGCACCCATGCTGCTAGACTGCCCCGCTCTTCTAGGGTTCAAGTGACTGTCTCCTTGCCTGGGCGTGTCTTCCTACAGCCCCATGGGTGGAGCTATGCTCACCTGTTCCTTTGTAATATAACCCCTTGCCCTGTTCAGGATAGAATGTTCCATGGAAGTGCCTTGTGTGTGTCCCCTTCTTTTACTGTGCCCTTGGGTGTGGCTTACCCAGATGTCAGTCAACCTGCTGACAGTGGACATCTTGAAGATAGACTCAGCCCCCTGAAACCTGACCCCTTGCCTCATTTGAATAGCTTCTCAATAAAAGGGGTCAGCAAGTGCTCTCTCTCTCTCTTCCTGAGGACCTTTAAGGTCAGAGGAACCGTCACAGCGACCCCAAAGAAAAAGGTATTTGTGTTTCTTGTGTGGTTATTTTGCACAGCCCAGTTAGCCCAGTTTACCTGGAGTGACCCCTGAGCCTTTTAGTCCCAAGAACAGAAACCCAGCAAGTAATAGTCAAAGCCTCACATCTCTAGCTTCCAGAATGGATGGCTGTAAAGATTCCAGAGCACTCTAGGAGATGAGCCCCCTTGGTGGCCCTAGTTCTCCAGTGCACAGGTTGGCTGTGCTTCAGTTGTTCCCAGGCTACACAGATGAAACCTGGCTGTCCTTCAGAAGCCAAGGAGATGTGCACAAACACATTCCCCTCATTCCTCACTCCTGGGTTTACACTCGCCAGTTTTACCCAGAGCCCCCTGGGACTATTGGCAAACGTTGAGGCAGCAACTCTCTGTGAGCAGAGTGCTGTTGAGGAGCCCAGAACAATTTCCCTGTGTGAAGCTAACTAGCCCCCAACTATTCCAGCTTCCTCATACTTTCTGGGTCTTCCGAGAATATTTCTGCACAGGCACCTTCCCTGTCCTTTCCACATTTTGTCAAACTCCTGCTTCCAGATACTTTGTTTTTACCTATGATATGGGTGACCCATGGTACCCCAGGCACCATGGAGCTTTAAGCCTGAACTGGGTAGTGACAAAGTCAGCTGCTGATGCCACAGTTCTCTTATCTGTGCCACCTCAGGCCTATTGGGGGAAGGGACACAATCAGCTCTCATCATTACACCCACCACCTCATTCTGGGGGCAAGTTTCATGAAGAGAGGGGCCACCTGAGGTTGCTTTTGCCCCTCTCATTGGAAATTATAAGGCACAAGTAGGAGACAGGTAATTGAATCCCTAGAAAAGCCAAGGACATTCCCAGCTACTGTTCCTCATTGTCTCTGTTCCTTTTATAAACACTTCAAGAAGCTCATGAACCAGTTCTCTGCCTGTTACTCTCTTCCTTCCATCACTTTCCCAGGAGGAAAGTTTTTATTTATTTTACTTTATTTTTTTGGGAGGGTACCGGGGATTGAACTCAAGGGCATTCAACCACTGAGACACATCCCTGGCCCTATTTTGTATTTAGAGACTGGGTCTCACTGAGTTGCTCAGGGTCTCACCGAGTTGCTCAGCACCTCACTGTTGCTGAAATTGGCTTTGAACTCGCAATCCTCCTGCCTCAGCCTCCTGAGCCATTGGCATTATAGACATGTGCCACTGCACCCAGACCTGGAGTAAGGTTTTAATCTACCAGGGCAATTACAAGTTCTTTTAAGCTTAAATCACAGAATCATTAGACTCCAGTGTTCTTAATCAGGGCCTTGGAAACATCTGTCCTAAAGGCTTCATGTGAACACATGTGGACCCCAAGCCTCAAAATGTGCAGTGACTTATTAAGGTTCCATGGCTGAGCAGGAAGCAAAGGGGCTCCGAGCTGAGTGCTCTCTATCCTCTTGCACTGCACTGGACCCCGGTTCCTCTGCACAGAATCACATACTAGAGGCTCTGTAGAGCTCCTTTCCACTCCTCTGATTGAGGCAGCATCAACTCGGCCTCTAGAACATATGAAGATCTCTTTAGTTCATCTCATGTTGCTTTCTTTTACTGAGGTCTATTACAAGTTTCTTTCTTTTGCTGGCCCCCTCCTTCTTAATTTCTCCCTTCCTATAAAGTGTAATTAAAACTTGCTATTTTAGTGTCTGAGCATGTGCTGCATCTTGTTGGTGGCTGGTGGAGAAAGGAAAAACAAATCAGAGCAGTGCTACAATGTGAAAGGATGATGTTGACCCAGATGCTGTTTCCTATCTGGCACTTGGGGACACCAGCTTGGCCCTTCTTGACCCTCGTGCCCTTGCCGTCCATTTGTTTTGAATTTAGATCCCTTCAGCATGTTCCCCAGGCCCCAGAGAACACCCTGTTCAGACAGGGCAGCCACTTTCCCACCCTGCCGCCCCTGCCATGGAATTCCAACTCAAACAGCACTTTCCTGCCTTTTGCATTCAATGCAACATTCCCGGGTTCATTTCCGCTGCTGGCACAGAGCTCACACATAGAGGAAAACGGAGCAAACTTTTGAAGGAATATGTTCAAGTACCACAATAGAAACGATGGAGAAGCAGATAAAAAGTATAAACCATGTCATTAGGAATCATTAAAGGATCACCATCACCAAAAGTCTTGGATATGCAAGTGTAAAAGCCTACTCAAGCTCTCTGGTAACTGAAGAGCTGTGTTCCCTGTTTCCAGTAACCAGTCATTTAGACCCAAACTTGGACTATTTGAGAGCAAAAGAGTGTCTAATAAGGATGCCAGGGGTCTTCTAACTTCTTTAAATATTTTTAAGGAGACTAGGCAGTTCATTTGTCTTTGGGCATCTCTGAGCATTCACTACAATTAGCTTTTTGTGTGTTTGTGGGAACTCTACCCCTTGAGATCTTCAGTTTCCTCTTTCTCTTTTTTTTTTTTTTTACTGGGGATTGTACCCAGGGGTGCTTAACTACTGAGCCACATCCCAAACCTTTTCTATTTTTTCTTTTGAGATAGGGTCTTGCTAAGTTGCTTGCAAAGTTGTCGAGGCTGGCTTTGAACTTGGCGATCCTTCTACCTCAGCCTCCCAAGTAGCTGGGATTATAGGCATGCACCACTATCTCTGGCCTAGGACCTTCAGTTCTTTTCTTTCTTCCCAAGAGAACAGGTCAGATATGGGAGGACAGTTCTCCTGCCTTCTGAGTCTTTTCTTTTCCGGGCCAAATGTCTTTAGCTCCTTTGGCAAACCTTTCTGGTTTTTCATTGATCTAATTGCTCTTCCGAGGGGCCCCACTTATCTGCATTTTAAATGAGATGTCCAGAGTTTAATGAAGCCCTGTTTCACCTCTTCACCTCCTTCACTTCTAGCTATGTCTCCCTACCTCACCTGACACCACTGTATCTTAGGTAGACTCAAGGAGCAGATGCTCAGCAGACACCCCCTTATTTTCTTAAGCTTCTTTTCTCCTTCACATAGCATATTTTCTTGGGCACAGTCGGTAGAATTGACATTCATCAGTGACAAGACCAGAATGACAGAGGCAGGAACAATGGCAGCAGTATGGGGGCTTTATTTGTACCTGAGTTGATCAAGTCTTTTATGAAATGGACAGGATTCAACAGCTTTATCTCTTTTTCTGGGTCAAGTGCTTAATTTCTGGAATTGGATTACTTAGATTATAAACCTATTTTGTGCCAGGTGTGGTGGTGCACACCCGTAATCCCAGCAACCCTGGAGGACGAGGCAGGAAGATGGTAAATCTGAGGCAGCCTGGGTGATGTAGAGAGACCCTGTCACAAAATTTTAAGAAAATTTAAAAAGGGACTGGGGATATGACTCTGTGGTAAAGCACTTGCCTGGCATGTGTGAGGCCCTGGGTTCAATCCCTTAGCACCACACACACACACACAAAAAAAAAAAAAAAAAAAAAAAAGTTGGGCTAAGGATATAACTTAGGAGAAGTGGTAGAGAACTCCTGGGTTCAATCTACAGTTCTACAAACTGAAACAACAAAAGCAATGACACTCAAATAAAAAAAAAAACTTATCTTGTACCATTTTAAATTTGAGCAAGCTATTCTCTCTGCATCTCGGTTTCCTCCTTGGGTAAGCAGTCACATCATGTTGTCATTGTCAGGGTTCAGTTAAGAGTACTGAGAAGCGCATTTGGCCCCATGGTAAGTCTCACCCCGGGCTCTGATTATTATCATTGTCATCATTCTCCCTGTCTTTCTCTGCTCTTAGTGCTGTTGGTCATTCTCGGGGAGATTTTCTGGCACAGCAAAGACTGCACATCTCATAGGTGCTTCAGCTGAAAACTCACCTTCTGCCCTCTGGACTGCAGGTGTCTCTGTGGGAAGATAATAACACCTAAAACCTGTCATTAATCCCTTTCAGCCTCCCAGGCCCTTTCATCCTGGAAAACTCTAAGGCCCTTGAATAAAAGAAGCAAAAACATTCATTAAAGCACTAACGTTTGTATAGCAGGTACAACAAGTCTTCCTTATCCAGCCCATTACCAAACTCGCTCTTTATCTGAAGCATTTAAGTCATTTTAAGAGGTTAGCTTAGTCCAAGTGATCTCTAGATTTCGGTGACCACAAGAGTTTACCCAGAGCCACCTTTCCACTCCTGCTTTCCTTCCTCTCTAGCCAAGTAGAGTCAAAAGCTTGGCCTGAGTATTTTCTCCAGCTCGGTTTCCTCAGATGGGGAAAGTGGAAAAAAGCACAGGACCAAAGAGGAAGAGGGTCATAATTCTGGATTCCTGCAAAATAACATCACCGACAACAAGGAGAGCTGGGCCTTTCATCTTAAGATCTCAATGCTATTTATACTTGATATATCTGATATCTGTTCTCAGGAATAATTGTATTTAATTTATGGAGATAGTATTTGAATGTGACCAAGCTTAGAGTTTTACCTCACAAGTGTAAACAGCCACAGTAGTGTATTGGCTTGTGGACTGATCAGCTCATTGTTTCTGATTTAAAAAAAAAATTATTGGTTCTTTTTAGTTACACATGACAGTAGAATCCATTTTGATATATTTTTTAAATATTTATTTTTTAGTTGTAGTCAGACACAATACCTTTATTTTATTTGCTTATTTTTTTATGTGATGCTGAGGATCGAACCCAGGGCTTTGCACGTGCTAGGCGAGTGCTCTACCTTTGAGCCATAACCCCAGCCCTCCATTTTGATATTATTTACAAGAATAGAATATATCTTATTCTAGTTAGGACCCCATTCGTTTCTTCTTCTTCTCCTTCTCCTCCTCCTCCTCCTTCTTTTAAATAAGATCTTCTTCTTTTAGTTGTAGATGAACAAAATACCTGTATTTTATTTATTTATGTGGTGCTGAGGATCAAACCCAGTGCCTCACATGTTAGGCATGCACTCTACCACTGAGCTACAACCCCTAACTCTAGGACCGTATTCTTGTGGATGTACATGGTGATGGGATTCACTGTGATGTTTTTATATATGTACATAGGAAAATTATGTCAGATTCATTCCACCATCTTTGTTTCTGATTTTTAATTAATTCAGCAATGTTTATTAGTCAAGGATGTGCAAAGGCTTTGTTCTGGGTAGCAAGGTTGGCCTGGCCAGTTGCACTGGGGGGATAGCATAGTGGGTCATTTGGAGGTTGTCACATGCGTAGCCATGAATGCTGAAAGGCTGATTCTCAGTGTAATTCACTAGTGCTCAAATGAGTAGAAAATCCCCATGCCTTGGTGAAAGTGATGGCAAAATTTCATTTCCTGATAATCCATGTGAATGCTCTCAATAGGGTGTGCCATCTGCCTTGAGATAAGCTGAACCTATCAGAAAGATTAGAGTGTGTTAATCCAGCCAGATCTTTTCACAACACAGGCTGTTTAAAGGCATGTATCCCCATCTCCAGTGGCAGCAGAGCCACTGTATTTTATTCTTGCCCTCTGCTCTTGTCCTTGGCACAGATGGGTATTTCTCTTGCTCTCCACCCATCAGGTGGTTTGCAGGGGTGGAGGGGTGGAGGTAACTGGCTCCCTGTCACTGCTTTCTTATCCTTAATTTCTGGTTTCCTTAAAGAGCTGAAAGAAAGAAAGAAGTTAACATTCAGTGGATACTTGTAATGCATCAATTGCCTTTCATACATGATTTTACCAGTTTGTAAGGTTGCCTGAGAGCCCTGACTCTTTTAGAAATCTAAATTAAGCAACACAGTGGGTAATATATAGTTTAGACCAGAAAATAGGAGATGAGAGGACAGGGAGACTCTGTAGGGCCACTTCTGTTCTTTCTGCTCATAGACAATGACAGTGCTAGCCTGTCAGATTTTTTTTTTAATATATATATTTTTTAGTTGTCGATGGACCTTTATTTTACTTATTTGTTTATATGTGGTGATGAGAATTGAACTCAGTGCCTCACACATGCCATGCGTTCTGCCATGGAGCCACAACTCTAGTCCAACCTGTCAGATTTTAACATTGATATGCTTCTACATTTGGGTGCTTTTGGGGGTGTAAATCCTCATTTGCAGGTGTGTGAAGTGATGGGTTCATTTTTTTTTTCCTGGGCTGTCACACCTAATGACAGAAGTACTTGGTTTGTATTGGTGACTCTAGAGAAATAAGAGCTCTTGATGTTCTTTGTTAACCATGTGCCTGAGGATCAAAGCTGTTAGACGGGGAGGTCAGGACCAGGGTACCTCTCCTGGCCTTGCAGGACAGATATCTTGGAGGAAACAAACTGCTTATCTACCCAAAACGGCAAAACAATCATTTGTTATATCAGCTTTATTTTTGTTCCTATTGCTTTAGTTTTGGTCTTGCTTGTAAGAGTTATTGCTTACTGACTCTAATAGCTTAGACCTCAATTCCATTAACATCTTTTTAGAATAAATGACATGCTTAGTGGCTCAGAGATCCCAGGAACATAGTGAAGATGTGGTTTCTGAGGTTTGACACTAACTATTTTCTATGGGTGAGCAGATGGCCTGTTCCACATGATGAATTGCTAGAAAGAACTAATATGAATTAGTGCAGTTTACTTTGCGTACATAAACACTTAAGTTTGTGCTTAATAAGACACTTGATGCAGATATTCTCTGAATACACAACAGCTCAATCAGCTTCAGATAAATTCAATGGGCTTGACATGCCACAATCAGCTACCAGTCTACCCTTTCTCCAGCATATGAAACCTGTATCACAGAGGCAATAAAACTGATTAAAAACAATTCACCTTCTTTCCTTTTGACTCTTCTGAAGCTTCCCCTGGCAATTGGTGACATGTGAGATGTGATCAATTTACAAGTGTTTAGGCCATCTTTTATGTTCTTCCCATAAGCAAAATATAGACGCCTGATCCAGAAGAGATGGGATAGATGACTTCTGTCCTCCCTCAAGTCAGGGAGCTAAAAATAATGCTCAAGAAGTAAGTATACAAAACTTTGACAGCACATATAAATAAGCTGACAAGTTGACTAGCCTCTTCCCTGAAGTATTTCAAAAGGCCATCCCACAGATAAAGAGGGGAGCAGGGCTTTGAAGAAGTTGAAAGTTTATATTATAAATAATAATATAAACAATACAATAGCATTTACAGTAAGTTCCATAACCCCCTGCAGTAGTTGATGGAAAAAAAAATTTGTTGAGAAAATATGTCAAGTGGACCAGATGACACCTGTACATGCAATGGGTTTTATTACAAAAGAGGAACCCTAAACTTAGGGAACTCACCTCCTTTATAAAGGGAAGGAAGCCTGCTTGATTTCTGTTCCAAAGGAAGATATTCTATCTTCCGAGTTTACTATACTAAAATACTCAGAAAAATAATCTGGAACAAAGGGTAGTTAGTGCCAGACATGGAAAAATGTGGGAGGCCCACAGAGAATTGTCTTCCCCCTGACTTGGTCAAGGTTACCCACCTGGTAAACATGAGTGAAGATTAGAATCAAACCAAGCTCATGTGTCTCATTGGCTACTTATCCAAGACCTTCAGACTGTCAGTTCTGGGATCATCTTCCTGATTGTTGCAGACCTGGTTCACATGGGGCATCCACACATCAGTGTTTATGCTCTTTCTGTGTTCTTTGAGGCCAGGCCCCAATCTGGGGTTCCATTCTTACTGTGTTTCTTCCCTTGTTCTCTAGGATAAAGTGCTTTGCCTTGGTCCCTGACACTTTCCACAGTCCCCAGAACTCAACTGCCATATCCAGCCCAGTCTTAGTCACCATTGAGCCTGGATTTTTGTGTTTTCTATCCCAGATGTGCCATTTTACTTGTCACACTTGCAGGAACACCTTGATATTGACCTGCTCAGCATGACCTTTGCTCCCTCTATTGTTCTAAGACTGCTTCATATGCTCAGTTGAACTTCAAATATTCTTTCCTATCACACTTACTTTGTGTGCTTGTCTCACCCTGTACAGTGTGCTTTGTGTCTAGGTTATTGCCTTAGTCCACTTGAGCAGCTATAACAGAATGCTATTGAGTGAATGGCTTATGAATAACAGAAATGTATTTCTCATACTTCTGGAGGCTAGATGCCAGCAGATTTGGTGTGTGGTGAGGGATTTTTTTCCCCCTGGTTCATAGATGGCTGTCTTCTCTCTGTGTTCTCTCATGGTGGAAGGAGCAAGGGAACTCCCTGGAGTCTCCTATATGGGCACAAATCCCATTCCCCCACTTCCTAATTCCATACATTGTGAGTTAGGGTTTCAACACATAAATCTGGGGGTGACACAGACTTCCAGTCTATAGGAGTCATTGTCCACTTGCTTACTTGATTTCATTCCAATAGGGGAGGGAGGTGGAGATGGGCAGAACAAGGATGAATACCGTAAGCAAGTGCTGTAGATAAATGAGTATGTATACTGGGCCACTGGGAAGCCAGTCTGAATAGAGACAAGGGGAAGAATTGGACAAAAGAGACTTTGAATGCCAAGCTGAAGAATGCTAATAGAACACAATGACTGCACCACAGAGCAGCCCAAGGACTTCCCATAGAGTGGACTGATGGAGCCAGCACGAGACTGGGAATTAGATGGAACTAGGTTTGAGTTCCAAATCTGCTACATATGAGGTGTGTGACCTTGGATCTTTGACTCTGTGTCTCAGAGTTGCTCAGTTAGAACCCTGTGGCCACAATATCCTAGGGCTATTGTACCCTAGGATATATCCTGAGTACTGTTGATACCCAGTCTAGCACAGTGACTTCAGAGCTAACCTGCTCAGTAAATGGTAGCTGTTGTGTATTTACCATTGTGGAATGCTAGCCTCATGCTATCCTTCTGATTTTAGACATGAGAAAAAAATGAAGCATAGGGGCATTTGGCAAACTGACCTGCTTATCCAACCTTGCCAGAGGTGACACAATCTTACCCAACACTCATTATTTATCAAACGCTGCTTGATAGTGCGCAGTCAGGCATGTATTCATTGGTGACTGCTGCCAGCAATCAGCAGCAGCCTCTGGAGACACAGACTGTATATCTAATCCTGGCTTATGCCATGGCAGGGACTCTTGCCATTGAGTATTTATATGGAAACCAGTAAAGTGCTTCAGCCCCGCCTTCCTTCAGCTCCCCAAAACTGCCTCACTCTTGGTTGCTACTTAGAGCTGCTTCACTCAGCCAATTCCCGCTCATCCTTGAGTTTCAGCTTCCATGCAATTGTCTGAGGGAAGCCTTTGTAGATGCTCCCAGTGAGGCAAGGTTGCCTGTTGTATGTGCCATAATGCCTGCTGCACCTCCTTCACTGCGTTCCTTGTGCTCCTTATATCATCATCACGGTTCATCTGATCCAATGGGTAGGACATCTCCAGAGCCTGGCAGAGGGTAGATTAGATGACTACATAAGGTTTGCTAGCCACAATAATTATTCTGGAATTTTAGAGTTGCTGCTTAGGAGGTAAAAAATACTCTAAAAATTGGAAAATGATGATCTCAAAATAAAGGAAATTAGTTCCCAAGAAAGCCCATTAGAAAAGTTATATTGATATGCACATATTTATTAATACATATTATATCTACCTGTAGATAAGCAGGTTGCTTTGACTTTATTTGTCTCCTTTCATCTTGCAGTGACACCTCACCAGGGACCTACTTAGTCCAAGGACTGGCATTTGGTAAGTGCTATCCTAAAAGTCTCAGCCATTAATTAACTGTAGCAGTTGCCATTGTTCCCCATTGCTGAGGAAAGCAGGTTTCAGAGTCCCAAAGGTTTTCATGACAAATTTACCAAGTATACATCCATATTTTATTTCCCCTTGGCTTTAATTTTTACCCCTAGTAAAATTTTAATTAATTCAACTTACTTATTTTTCCCCCTAATATTTTCTTGAATGAAAACACCACCTTGTTGTGGTGGTTTATGTGGTTCCCAGGTTACTGCACACTGTCCAGGAAAGAGAGAGAGCAGCATATGCAGATAAGAACTATTCCCTCGGGAAGTGACATTTAACCCAACTGGAACATGACTTCCTATCACAGCAGAAACACACCCCCGCCCACTGCCATGGATTTATGATGTCTTTAGATCTGTCCAATGCTGCCTCTTGGTGAGAACCCGAGAACCATGCATGACCATGCTTAGGGAATGGGGCATGAGGACCCGGGGACAGCTGTGCAGGCTGCACCCTGCCAAAGCTCCCCAGCAGAGCAGTGAGTTAGTTCTCTCATCAAGTTTTATGCTCAGGATGGGTCTGGATCTAGTGGGAGGACCAGGCCATATGTTTCCAGTGCACACAATGAAGAAAGGGCTGGAGATGGTGGTGGTCTAGTGAGCCAGTAAAGGGTGCTGATTTAGAGGGTGGACTTTTTAGGAGATAGATTTAGAACCTGACCCACTGCTGTCTGCATGACTTTAAGGGGAGTTTGTAAATCCCAGTTTCCTCATCTGTAATACAAGGATTAACAATGGCAATAATAATAATAATCCCCATTTCATAAGGTTGCTGGAAGGATCAAAAGAGAGAAAGTAAGCAGAAGACAAAGCGGAGTGTCAGGGCTGCATTAACGCTGACTGTAATGATTATCGTTGGTGCCATGAAGCATATTGCCTTCTAGGAGGTACTGTAGACATGGATCTTATTTGCACTTTCTCTCTCCTCCTCCTTTCCACACTGCTTTGTCCCCTCCAGTGGCTCCCTTCAATGTAGCCACCATTCTCAGTTACTAAAACCAGAAATCCAAATACTATCCCGGACTTTTCTCTTTCCTTCTCCCTCACCTCCACCATCTAAGCAGTCACTAAAGTCTATGAATTCTACCTCCTTCCCACCCATCTCACCCCAGCTGCTGGGCCCAGAGGAGCCTCATTCTTCTCATGGATAATGCCACCAGCCTCCACGGTGGCTCCTATTTCTAATCTTTTTTATTTTTCATTTTGCACTACTGGGGATTAAACCCAGGGGTGCCCCACCACTGAGCCACATCCCTAGCCCTTTTTATTTTTCACTTTTCAGACAGGGTCTCACTAAATTGTTTAGGGCTTCACTAAGTTGCTGAGGCTTGTTTCTAACTTGTGATCCTTCTGCCTCAGCCTCCAGAGTCACTGGGATTATAGGCATGTGCCACTGTGCCCAGCTCTCCAGCCCTTTTTGTATTTTTATTTTGAGACAGGCTCTAAGTTGCCCAGGCTGGCCTTGAACTTGCCTCAGTCTCCTGAGTTGCTGGAATTACAGGTATGTACCACCATTCCTGGCACAGCCCTGATCTTTCAGATACACAAATCTGATCTCATGTATTCTCTTGCCTAGGGTTATCCAATGTTGCCTTGTTTAACTAGTCACATTCCTTTGGGAGCAATTATGGCTTTGTGACATCTGGTCTGTTCCTTTCCTGCTCTTACCTTGCTCCTGTGTTCCAGCAACAGGGCATTCCGGGAACTAGATAGCTTTGTATGGGGTTTCCTGTGCCCTGGGCATGTTATTCTTCTTTCCTGAAATGTTGTTAATGATGGTGAGGACAATGATGGTGACAATGATGATGACGACTATGACGATGATGATGATGGAGAAGAAGAAGAGGAAGATGATAGCAATAAGTATATATTTGTGTGTAGTTCTGTGAGTGTTTCACTTGTAATCCAGGGGGCTTGACTCTGTGTCCCTTACCCACAAGGGGAGGCCATATTGGTGTATGTGATAGTCAGTGTTGTTGTTCCCACTTGCTTATTTTAATTTTTAGAGAAGTTTTAGGTTCACAGCAAAATTGAGCAACAAGCACAGAGTTCCCATATATCCTCTGCCCCTGCCCCAGCCTCCTCTGTTCACTATTAGCACTGCTCATCATAGTGGAATGTTTGTTACAGCTGATGAACCTACCCTCATACATGTTATCACCCAAGCACATAGTTGACATTAATTAGGGTTCACTCTTGGTATTGTATAGTCTGTGGTTGAGGTGAATGTATAATGACGTGTATCCATCATTATAGTATCATGCAGAGTAGTTTTACTACCCTAAAAATCCCCTGTGCTCCACCAATCCATTCCCTTTCTCTGTCCTTATTGATTTTTTATACTGTCTACAGAGTTTTACCTTTTCCAAAAATCCTGAATAATTGCAATCATACAACATATAGGCTTTTCAGACAGGTTCTTTCACTTAGTAATATGCATTTAAGTTTCCTTCATATCTTTTCATGTCTTAAGAGCTATTGTTTTAGTGCTGAGTATTATCCCATCATCTGGATACCCCAGAGTTTGTTTATCCATTCACCTACTAGAAGACATCTCAGTTGCTTCCAAGTTTTGGCAATTATGAATAAAGCTGCTATAACATCTGCATGCAGGTTTTGATCATAGGCAAATGCTTTTAAGTCATTTGAGTAAATACCAGGTGTACAATTGCTAGGTCATTTGGTAAAGTATATTTAGTTTTGTAAGAAATCGCCAAACTGTCTTCCGAAGTGACTGCTCTGCCTTGCATTTCTACTAGCAATGAACCAGAGTTCCTGTTGCTCCACATCCTTGTCAGCACTGTTTACAGTTACCATTTTGGATTACAGCCATTCTGATGAATGTGTGGTTGTTTTAATTTGCAATTCTCTGTTTGATATTCTCTATGATGCAGAATATCTTTCCAAATTCTTATTTGCCATCTGTATATCTTCAGTGAAGAATCTGTTCATACCTTTTGCTCATTTTAAACTTAGATTGTTTTCTTACTGTTGGGTTTTTAAAAAAAAATCTGATATATACTATTATTACTTTTATTAGTTCTTTTCAGGTGTACATAATATTGGGGGTTCATCTGACATA
Source organism: Marmota marmota marmota (assembly GCF_001458135.2). Classification (NCBI taxonomy): domain Eukaryota; kingdom Metazoa; phylum Chordata; class Mammalia; order Rodentia; family Sciuridae; genus Marmota; species Marmota marmota. The sequence continues at coordinate 1,746,700 of NW_026000169.1, forward strand.
ATTATAAAAGCATATAATATAATTTGCTCTGATTCAATCCCCAATATTTCCTCTTTCGCTTTCCCCCACTCCTTCTGTTCCCTTCCCTGTACTGCTATTTTACTTATAGTTATTATTATTTTTGAAGTAGTGCCTGTATCCACACATGTATATAGGAGAGTTGGGTCAGAACCGTTTCACTATTCTTCCCTTTTTTCCATCCCTCCTCTCTTCCCCTCAACCTCCTTTGCTACTCCACTGATCTTCTATTTTAATGAAATTCCAATCTCCCCTTTTTTTCTTTTCTTTTTTTCCCCCTTATTTTGAACTAGTTTCCACATATCAGAAAAAACATTCAACCTTTAACTTTCTGAGTCTTTCACCTGACATGATAGTCTCTAATTCCATACATTTATCTGCACATAATTTCATTCTTCTTTATGGCAGATTAATACTCCAGAACCTTCATTGTTTGGGGTATAGATATTTATGATTGTTATGTCTTATTGATGTATGGTTGGTTCCCTTCTTTATCTCTTCTGACTAACTTTGGTTTGAAGTCCACTTTATCTGATATTAGGATGGAAACCCTTGCTTATTTACGTGACGCATGTGAGTGATATATTTTTTCCCATCCTTTTACCTTCAGTTTGTGGATGTTTTTTCCTACAAAATGATCTTAAAAGCAGCATATCGGTGGATTTTAAAAAAATCCTATCTGCCTGTCTATGTCTTTTAATTGGTGAGTTTAGGCCATTAACATTCAGGGTTATTATTGAGACATGTTTTGTCTTCCTGGTAATTTTGGTTTATTTTTGGTTTTTAACTTGATTAAGTTTCTCCTTTGTTTGGATTTCCCTTTATTGTAATTCCTCTCTTTGCTGATTTTCATTGTTGTTTTTCATTTCTTCCTCATGGAATATTTTGCTGAGAATATTCTGTAGTGTAGGCTTTCTCCTTATAAATTCTTTTAATTTTTGTTTATCATGGAAAGTTTTTATTTTGCCATCAAATCTGAAGCTTAATTTTGCTGGATATAAGATTTTGTTTGGTGCTGCAGTCCGGCTGCAGCAGAATAATGGGGGGTGGGGGGGTGACAAACGACTTGTGTAGATTGATACAGCAGGAGTGGAAGCCGTTTATTGCAGGACAGGAGCAGTATTTATACATTCCACACAGCTTATCTAATTAGCATAAACTAGATACAGCAGTCAACCAATCAGGAATCTCCACACTTAATGGCTCGCTTTTGTTACTTCTCAAACCACTCCCTCTGGCATTTTGCCAGGCACCATCCAGACTTGTTTACGAACTCTAACATTTCCCTGGCAAAATGCCAGGTGTTATTTTGACTTGTTTACAGACTCTAACAGTTTGGCATCTATTTTCTTTCATATATTGTTCCAGGATCTTCTAACTTTGATGGTCTGGGTTGAGAAATCTGCTGATATCCAAATTGTTTTCCCCCTATACGTAATTTGAAACTTTTCTCTTGTGGATTTTAAAACTCTATCTTCATTCTGTATGCTAGGCATTTACATTATACTGTGACTTGGTGTGGATTTGTTTTAATTTTGTACATTTGGTGTCCTGTATGCCTCTTGTATTTGATATTCCAATTCATTCTTCACATTTGGGAAATTTTCTGATATTATTTCATTGAAGAGATCGTGAATTCCTTTGGTTTGTATCTCTGTGCCTTCCTCTATCCTGATAAATCTTAGATTTGGTCTTTTCATGTTGTTGCATAATTCTTGGAAGTTCTGTTCATGGTTCCTTACCATCTTCACTGTGTGATCAACTTTATTTTTATTTTATATTGTTTTTGGTACTGGGGATTAAACCCAGGGTACTTTACACTGAGTTATGTCCCCAGCCCTTTATATTATATATATATATATATATATATATATATATATATATTTGTATATATATACAAATAAGTAATGTTTGAAATCTCTAGATGACATTCCATATATAATTTATATCATTAGAAGTCATTAAACTTAGAACAAATGGGAAACTAAAATTAATCAACATTCCCTATTTTTAAAAAAAAATGACTTATCTTTTGAGGATACAACTTAAAGAAGCAAACATTGTTGAAAGAAATTATCCTCATTGTACCATACAGAACACAGTCCTCAGGGCTGAGTAGAACTGTTGGAGCTGATGTCTCTCTTCTGCAGCTACAAGAAACCTCACTAGTATGCTAAAATTCCCTCCTTCCACAGCCTTTCCATGACCCAACTGCACACTACTTCTGAATCT
>NW_026000169.1:1751846-1755598 GCF_001458135.2 Marmota marmota marmota
TTTATATATATATATATATTTTATGTGGTGCTGAGGATCAAACCCCGGGGCCTCACACATGCGAGGTGAGCGCTCTATCACTGAGCCACAACCCAGCTCCTGATCAACTTTATTTTCAAGATTATATTTTGTCTTCATTGCCTGAAATTCTGTCTCCCAAGAGATCTAGTCTGTTGTTGATGCATTCTATTGAATCTTTTATTTGTTTATTATTGTTTTTATTTTTTCATTTCAAGGATTTCTGTCCCCCCCCCCAGAGTCTCTCTTTCTTGAAGTAATCTTTTGCTACCTGTATTTCCTCTCATATCTCTTTGTTAGAGCAGTCAATTGTTGCCTGCATTTGCTCTCTTAATTCATTCTTTGCTTCACAGATCATTTTAATTATGTACATTCAGAACTCCTTCTCTGACATTTAATCTGCTATGCTGCCAATGGAATCTATTATTGTATCAGCTTGGTGTGTCTCAGGCACTTTCTTCCCTTGTTTATTTATGTTGTCCATGTGTCTTCCTCTCCAGAAGTGTGGATTCAAGGTATTATGCTTTCTACCTTATAACCTTGTAGTGTCCCTGCAAGGTACCGATACCTTGCCTGCAGGAACCTGGAAGATGGTTTTGTAGGTCCTGGCTGTTGTCACTGGATGGAAACCAGCAGGGAAAGCCACCCCACACATTGGTAGATGGGACCGAAGTGTGGTTATTCTCCTCTTACCCCACCGTGAGCAGGCCAGGGTCACTCTCATCTGTTCCTCCTTCTACCGTGCACCGGGCCGGCAAAGGGTTGCTGTCATCTCTGTATATTTTAGATATAGTAATTTATTCCTACCTTTTGCAGATATTTTCTCCCAGCCTGTGGCTTCTCATTCTCTCAAGCTCCTTCAAGTGCAACTCAGAGGTCTGAACCTCTGAAGTCTATGGTGCTGGGCCTGTCTTGTCTCCAGCCTAGTGGATGATCATAGCAGATGACCTTGTACTGTTACTATACCTTAAACGAACCTTAAAGCAGATGACTTTGTGCTGCTATTGTACTTAAATCTGTCATATTGTAAATAATTTCCTACCAGACCAAAATTCTTTGGTAAAGGGTCATGCCATTTATTTTTGCATTTCTAGTACCTATGTGTTAAGGGAATCAAAGTTGTGAAATGAGGACACACATAAACCTACTACTCCTATTTTTCTCAAAAGCATGGGATGAATTCTTCTTTCAACACACACAGAGAGAAACACACTCTGGGAATACCCTTCTTGTTTTGACTGCATTACATCCTTACCCGGACACAGGTGTTTTCCACAGACACCAGAGGCAAGCCATCCAGCCCAACCTGAGAAACTTAGCTGAGCAAGTGACTGAATACCCTCTCCAGTCAGGGGAATAATGTTTGTTTATACAATGTTCTGATGATCTCTGTGGTCAAAAAAACATGTTTATCTCCTGCATGTTCATCTTTTAAAGTATGTATTCCTCTTTCCACTTCTCTGTCTCAGCTAGCATCTTCACTTCAGAGGAACCATTTATCATTTATGTCTGGCTCCACAAAGTCTCTCTCATTTCCTGAATGGAGCTGTACATGCATGGACATGTGCATACTTAGGTGACAAAATTCCTCCTGAATTCTTTCATGGGTTAGAATATTGCAAACTTAGGTCAAAACTTTCTTTGCTCTCTTCTTCTTCCACCTTGACCAAACTTCTTTTTTTCTCCTTTCATTTTTGCTTTCTCTTGCCTTTGGCTTTTTGCATTATTTTTGTAAAATTCTCTTCTCTCTGACCATGTCTAATCCCTGGCATTTATCTCAAAATGCTTTCCATTATGTTAAAGAAAACTTCCTTTCAATGGGGCTTCTATGGGGATCAGACTGTGCATATAGAGTTGGGCTAAGCCCTAGGGGGATAAGTTGGGAGCAGAAAGAACTTTCACATGATTTATAGGCTTGTGATCATTTGCTGAGACATTCACATGAAAAATAAAGAAAAATCTCATAAAAGATCACCAGATGTTTGTCTGCAAAATTTGAAGCGTTTGATGTTAGGCTGAAAAAATATGTGGATTCTTGACTGAATTTGGAAATTTTCACAGTGTATTTTAGGGACATTTAGATAATAGCCATTCTTAGTGTCTTGGGTCAGTTTAAGTAGTTTAAAAGTTATCAAGATATTGTATGCTTGCTGTAAGAAGTCTACAGAGTAGATACACAGAAGTCTACAGAGTAGAAGCTTAATAGAAGCTTAAATGTCCCCCAGACACTTCAGACTCTTTCTCCCTCAAGTTTCACTCTGTTTTTTTTCATTTGTTATTTTTAGTTACACATGACAATAGAATGTATTTGGACATATCATACATACATGGAGTAGAACTTCCCATTCTTGTGGTTGGACATGATGTGGAGTTAAAATGGTAAGTTATGTCTATTTCATTCCACTGTCTTTCCCATTCCCATCCCCCTGCCCCCAGTTTCACTCTTTCGTGAGATGAATTTGTGGATTGAATATGTGTGTTTTAGGACGCTATTTTCTGTACATTTGCACACACTCATAGTCTGTTATCATCTTTGTGTAATGATCATTACATTCTGTGATTTTATTTTTTCAGTGAACACTGGAGCTTGGGGATCTCTCTGGTCAGTACAGAGCTGCTTCTCTAACTACTGGGTAGGGCCTCAAGCTTGGGCTTTCCATGGCTTATTTAACGTCACACCAGGGGGCCTTGCTTGCATTGTTTCATTTCTTATTTAAAACAATAAAGCAATAAATATCATTACACATGTATTTTTGCCCATGTGTGTTTCTATGAATATTATAAAGTTTTGCATATTTTTGCTGATTCCAAGTGACATTGAGCATTTTTCTTCTTTTTGGTTTATTTGTTTTTCTTTATTTTAAATTGTCTGCTAATTTGCTTTGTTTACTGTTTTAAGGGGTTACACATATTTTCTTAATAATTTAGGGAGCTTCATTTCAAACTTGTAATTTTTTTTCCCCCAGGATTGAAACCAGGATGTTCTACTACTGAGCTACATCCCCTGATCTTTTTATTTTTTATTTTGAGACAGGGTCTAACTAAGTTGCTAAAGCTGGTTTCTGGAATAGCTGGAATTACAGGCATAGCCACAATGCTTGGTCTTTATCTGCCATCGGGATTCTATAAATAATTTTGCTACTCTGATTTTATCAAATATCTTTCCATCTAGCCATTGCTTTATTTGTTTATCAATCTACCTTGTTTCTATGCGTTTTTTTTTTTTTTGGTAACAGGGATTGAACCCAGCGGGGCTTAACCACTGAGCCATATCCCCAGCCCTTTTTATTTTATTTTTTAAAATTTTGAGACAGGTTCTCCTTAAGTTGCTTAGAGCCTCTATCAGTTGCCAATGCTGTCCTCAAACTTGCAATTCTCCTGTCTCAGCCTCTCAAGCCACTGAGATTACAGGTGTGCATCACTATGCTCAACATTTTTATGCATCTCTAAGTAAGCTGCAAATATTAGTATAGTAAACATTTTTTTTAAATTTTTTATTGTTGGTTGTTCAAAACATTACATAGTTCTTGATATATCATATTTCACACTTTGATTCAAGTGGGTTATGAGCTCCCATTTTTACCCCATATACAGATTGCAGAATCACATCAGTTACACATCCATTGAATTACATATTGCCATACTAGCGTCTGTTGTGTTCTGCTGCCTTTCCTATCCTCTACTATCCCCCCTCCCCTCTCTCCTCTCCTCTCCTCCTCTCTGCCCCCTCTCCA
>NW_026000169.1:1756894-1776200 GCF_001458135.2 Marmota marmota marmota
GGGGGCGGCTCTGCCTCTCAGCAGGCCGCTGCTCCTCTTCTGCCGGTGGGTCGCAGGCCCGCCTACCTTGCAGGAGTGGTTGGCAGCTCTGCCCCTCCGCGGGCCACTGGGCCTTTTCTGTCGGTGGTCACAGTTCCGCCTACCTGGCAGGCGCGGGGGGTGGGGGCGGCTCCGCCCCTCAGCAGGCCGCTGGGCCTGTTCTGTGGGTGGTCACAGTTCCGTCTACCTTGCCGGCGCAGGGGGAGGGGGCGGCTCTGGTAAACATTTTTAATGCTTATCTGTAACATAATTCAATATTATTCATGGTCCTTTTTAGTTTTTGAGGTAAAATTAACATATAGTAAAATGCAAAAAATCTTAATTCAGGGTGGAGAGCTTTTTATATACCAAGTAGTAATTTTCCCCTTTTACATATATTGCGCATGTTTTCTTCAAATCTGCGAAATAAAGCACCTTTTAATTTTGTTATGATGTCTTTCATATACAGAACTAGAAAACTAGATGGTCAAGCTGTCATTTTTATGTTCTAGATTTTGCTACTTCCTTAGGAAGACTTTTCCCATCCCAACAATTTTTTTTTAATTTTTATTTTTTAAAAACTTTATATGTCATCCAGCTTTTTATTTCTTTTTTTTTTTAAGAAACAGAGAATTTTAATATTTATTTTTTAGTTTTCGGCAGACACAACATCTTTCTTTGTATGTGGTGCTGAGGATCGAACCCGGGCCGCACGCACGCCAGGCAAGCGCGCTACCGCTTGAGCCACATCCCCAGCCCATCCCAACAATTTTAGCTTGGAAATTTAACTTTTTTCAGTGTGTTGATTGTTTCAATTTTAAAATCCAAATGAACTTAACTTGCAATGAGAAATCCATTGTTCCAAAGTTAGAGACTTTTTTTTTAGAATTTTCTTTTTAAATTATATTTATTTATTTTAATTTGTTCTACTTAGTTGTACATGACAGCAGAATGCATTTCAATTCATCATACACAAATGGAGTACAACATTTCAATTCTCTGGTGTAGAGATGCACCATTTGTGCAATCATACAGGTACCTAGGGTAATGATGTCCATCTCATTCCACCATCTTTCCTACCCTCATAACCCCTCTCCACCCTCCCCTTTGCCCAACCCAAAGTTCCTCCATTCTTCCCTTGCCCCCCACCTCCATCATAGATCAGAATCTCCTATCAGAGAAAATATTTAGCCTTTAGTTTTTTGGAATTGGCTTACTTTGCTTAGAACAGTATTCTCCAACTCCATTCATTTACCTGCAAATGCCACAATTTTATTCTCTTTTAATGCTGAGTAATATCCCATTTTGTATATATACCACAGTTTATTTATTGATGGGCATCTAGGTTGGTTCCACATTTTAGCTCTTGTGAATTGTGCTGCTATAGACATTGGTGTGGCTATGTCACTTTAGTATGCTGATTTTAAGTCCTTTGGGTATAAACTGAGGAGTGGGATAACTGGGTCAAAGGCTTGTTCCATTCCAAGTTTTCTGAGGAATCTCCACACTGCTTTCCAAAGTGGTTGCACCAATTTACAGTCCCATTAGCAATGTATGAGTGTGCCTTTTCCCCTATTTCCTCTCCAGCACTTATTATTGCTTGTATTCTTGATAACTGCCATTCTGACTGGGGTGAGATGAAATCTTAGAGTAGTTTTGATTTGAATTTCTTCAATTACTAAAGACATTGAACACTTTTTCATATATTTGCATTTCTACTGTAGACTTTGGTTGAAAAATTCCTCCAAAACTTAGAGGAAGTTGGAAGAGCAGAGGGAGAAGGGGCAGCAAGAAAGCATGCATAGGAATGACAGAAGGGGTGGGAAAAACAGGTCAACATTTTTGAAGTGAAGATTCTAAAGGTCTCACTTGAAGTGTTCTACAACAATGGAATGAGGTTATTTCTGGCATCAAACAGTAAGAATGCAAGTTTTGTCTTCAACAGTAAAATCTCTACATGAGATTTTATTTTCTAACTTAAATAGCAAGGTAAGGTGATCCTGTGCTTGGGAATTACATATTGAACAGTTTCAGTATTTTTCTAGCAGAGACTTATCAGTGAAAGAGTTGAAGTCAAGATGTAAAATCTGTAAGCTACAGCAATGGTGATTGATGAGTCCGAAATGACAGAAAGAATAGAGCAGCCAGGAGCAGGTCAACAGGTGGTCTGCTTTACACCTTGCTGATTCACCATAAAGGCAGGGACACCATAGGCAAAGGGTATTATCTAGGATAGGTGTTGTCATCCCGGGAACAAGGAGGAAGTGTGATAGTAGCTCTTTTGAGAACTCATCTAGAATAACTCTTTTTTTAAAAAATATTTTTGAGTTGTCAATGGACTTTTATTTATTTATATGTGGTGCTGAGAATTGAACCCAGTGCCTTATACATGCTAGGCAAGTGCTTCACCACTGAGCCACAACCCCGCCCAGAATAACTCTTTAGCTTCAGAATGTTGGTGTCATTTAGGGAGATAATCAATTAGAGGGAATTAGAGAAAGGGAAGAAATTTCTTATAAGGATATGATAAGAAAATAGATGCAAAGCATTTCCTGCAAGACAAAAGCAAATTCTTTTTATTATAATCAAAATATAAGAAAGGAAGGAGGAAGAAAATACAGGGTTTTTTTTTTTTTTCGTTTTGTTCCATGATGAACACTTTCAGTCATCAAGAGAACTGTATGTAGGCGTTCACATGTATCATGCTTTTCTATAATATAATATCTATTTATTCAGGATCCACTCAGAAGATGATATCATACCATATGACCCACACATTCCACTACCTATGTATTTATCCAAGAGAATTGAAAGAATATATCTGTACAAAGATTTGTGAAAAATGTCTGCAGCAATTATATTTCTAATAGCCCCAAAGTGGAAACGGTCTAAATGTCTATCAATAGGTGACTGGATGGACAACAGGGACACAGCCACACCTGGAATACTGTTCAGCAATAAGAAGGAATTAAGGAGCATGAACTCCATGGTAAACCAACAACATGGATGAATTACAAAATAATTATGTTCAGTGAAAGAAATCAGATAAAAGACAGCACATGTTTTTTACTTTTATACAAAATTCTAGAAAATGCCAATTATTGAAGGAGAATTAATAAAGGATAACAATAAGGCAAAAAGTTGCAGGGATGTGGATATATTCCAGAGCTTGATTGTGGTTGCATGAAAGTGTATATACATGTTAAAACTTTTCAAATTATTTCATTGTTTATCAATTACATACTCTTAAAAAAAACAAAACAAAAACAGAACATCATTGACAGGTATGGTGGTGCATACCTGTTAACCCAGTAGTCTGGAAGGCTAAGGCAGGAGGATTGCAAATTCAAGGCCAGCTTTAGCAACTTAGACCCTCAGTGACTTGGCAAGACCTTGTCTTGACATAAAAAAAATTAAAAGGGCTGAAGTTGTGGCTCAGTGGTAGAGCGTCCCTGGGTTTAGTACCCACTACCAAAAAAAGAACAACAACAACAAAACCTCCCCAAAAGAGATAGCATTGAAAAGAATGATCTTTTCGAAAAGATTCAAACCTACATTTTTTTTAAGCTAGCAAGAGTTACTACAGCATTCAATCCACAATTTGATTTAGAAAAGTTCAGTCTATTCCCAATATTTTTAGAATTTTTAGAATTAATTTTAGAATTAAAAATTTTCAAATTTTTTTTTAAGACCTGAGGGAGTCTATATTGATCATCTGTGAGATAGAAAACAAATCAGAAGGGAATAAGAAGTTTATAAATGCGGCTATTCACCACGGTATTTGTAGGGTTAGAGAACTGTTTCTCCAAAGGGAAATTATACAAGCCCTATTGCCATAGTTAATAAAACCAAACTACACAAAGACCTCAACTAAGAAGAGAGCTCAAAACTTGTAAAGGCTTTCATTCAAAGATAGTAGCCTTTTCAAGCACCAATTAACAAAATCTCACACCACACTATGAGCTGAAGGGTGTGATCATCAGTTGTTTTATAGTTGGCAAACTAGAATCCCAAAGGCTCAGCCAGCCTGCCCAAGGTCACCTGGTGAGGTGGCTGCTGACTCAGAGGTGAGGCTTAAGAATTCTGTCTCCTGGCCCTGCCCCGACTTACTCCAACCAATGAAGAGTTGGCTCTCAACCAGACCTCCAGAGGGAAGAAAACTCCTGGTTCAACCAGTTTGTTTTGGAACCAAGATGGTGTTAGAGGCCACACCAGGGGTGGGAGCACTGGATCCCATGCTAAGCCCATCTCATTTCCTTCCTTCTCTGTCCTTGTGTTGAATTAGTTCATTGCAGTCTTCACTAAATTCTTGGTGCCTGATATTTGGCATTATTGAAATCAAAATGATTTCTTGGTAAATTAAAAATCAGGATTTTCATCAGTTTGCTTTCCTTCTTTTTCAGAGAGCCTTGTAGCATAAAGGGGAGATTCTCATAACTCCATGGAACCCTAGGAAACTCTAAATGCTGTTGGATTCATTATGCAATTAATTTGGGGACTCTTGGACCCAGAGGGGGGACGACTGTTAAACCCAAAGTACCAGTGAATGGAATATTTGGCATTTCCTGGGAGAGGTGTAACTCTGGGTCTGGAGGAATGTTGTAGATTTCAGATGTAATAGGGGCTCCTCCTTGTCCTGTTGGCTTCATCACACAAGTGTGGAGGGAACAGTTAATTTAGATACCAGATTCTGTCATCAGAAGTGATCTTTTTCCCGGATGGCATAGGTGAGATGTTCCAACTGATGTATGATGCATTTGACGTGAGTTTCTATTATGGCTCATATGGTAATATTTGGCTTACCTAGGGGTTATTCATACAGCAGACATAGCCATCTCAAACACTGCTAAGTAACCAGAAGGAAACAAAAAGGAGTTTGGGTGGCCATCAGGGGCATCAAAAATTCATAGTGCAACTCTGCCTTTCTTAGACATTAAGAGAGAGGCACTTTTATGTCAGATACCACCCAGGAAATTTGATTCTGATCTCCAGTTGATTATAATCAGTACATTAAGGGAGGAATTTGCAGAAACAGAAGAAGTTAGCAGCTTCACAGAGAGGGGGGAGATAGGAGAATAAAAACAGCACAAATAAGAATGGGAAAAAACTCAGTAAATTGAGGTAAGAGCAAATAGCTCTCTACAATTCCAAAGTCCAATATATCATGATTTTTCTTCATCAAAGTTCAATATTGGAGGTTATAATTATTTGTTCTACAAACATCTATTGGGAACCTGAGTGCTCCATCAGGCACTGGGTATATAATGGCAGACAGATGGAGGGTAATAAATTACTTTGGATGAACTAAATTTAGAAAAACAGACAATAATATAAAGATTTCTATAAGAATTAAGCATGTTTAAATAATTTGATTCCCAAAATTTTAAGTTCTAAGATTTTACAAGAATGAATTATGAGGAACAGCTCATTTCCCACAAGATCTAATAAACGAGACATTAATTATATCAGCATGACATTGTCATTACTTTTAAATCAAGAATGGCCTGCATACATACTATTGTCTGAAGACACGGATGTCTGCGTTATCCTTTAATTATTGCCAACTCCTGTGACATTATATATTTCAGCTCAATTAATGCAGTCTACTTCTCTTTGGGGCGGGGAGACTGGGCACAAGTTCAAGAGTATTTGGTGATGAGAAGTGACATATCTGAGGGAAGAAAAAGTGCAGAGGCTGAACAGGAATTCAAGGGACTCTCAATTTTGTTTTCAACTTTTTACAGAGGAACTTTTTTTTTTTTTTTTTTTTTGCCAACTTCTCTTTCCACTCTCTTTCCCAGTTCACCTTTCTTACTTCTGAATATGAAGGTCCAAAAGGAATAGATGGGATGGAATTAGAACAGAGGGTGGAGCTGCCTGGGGTTGTACTATGCACTTAAAATAAAACAAAACAAAGTGCCTCTTGATTGCCAGGGCAAGAAATTTCTGCCCAACTGGAAGGGCTGGTTGCTGGAATGCAGGAGTCCTTGAGGGGCCTTTCTGGAAAAGCTGGGGGAGGTGTGGCTGGAAGAGAGCTCCTCCAGGCATCCACACCCTGCCTAGGACTGGCTGAGGGAGTGAGTCAAAGCACAAGAGGGGTGTCAGGGCCCTGAGATGAGCCTGACCCAGCTGAGGGATCCGGTTAGAATGTGACCACGTTTTGCAGGGTCATCTCAGTGTCACAGAACACCCTGGGCCCAAATAGGCTGGAGGTGACTGAATTGAACAGCCAGTCCAAAGTCAGAATTGGGTCCAGAGCCCCCATCAATGAATGCAAGAGGCCTCTTGTCACCAACTGACTGAGGCCACAACCTCTTCTGTGTATTTTACTCATCATTATACTGCTAGTTCCTAGCACAGCTCTTGGCATAAGTTAAATTTTTGGTAATGTTTAATAGGTGAGAGTGTGTGTATGTGTGTGTGTATTTATGTGTGTATGGACTAAGGAAAATTCTTTGCTATCCTCTTAAAAATAACAACATGTTTCTGAAACTACTTGCCAATCTTAATTTTAAACCTCCTCACACACACACATGCCCCCAGAAATAAAGCAAACAACCCCTACCCTGACCTAGGATTTCTCACACAGTAGATCCAAGGAAATAAATCAGATGTTAAAATGGAAAGAAATAGAAAATTATACATACATTTGCCCACTACTTCTCAAAAATTTCCACAAAATAAATATTTACTCATTTTCTTAGTAAAGGGTTTGATGGTTTCCTGTTAATACTTTATTTACCCTCAGTAACGAAGTGTACACTCAAAAGTTTATAGTTAGACAAATTTTGCCCTGAGGAATTAGCAGTCTAATTATAATGAAGACAAACAAGCATAAATATACATAAGTGCCTCTCTCATTGAAATAACCTCCAGGCAAGGTCTCTGTTCCATGGCTTCTAAACACCTTTTCAATATGGAGTCTGGATTCCAGCTACCAGCAGTGGTGGGAGACTGAATTGGTAGAGGAAGAATGTTGACTCTGCCTCCTTGAAGGCCTGACTTTGGCCCACAGTTAAGCTGTAGCAGTCCTTCTCCATTGCTGTAGAGAGAGCACTACCTGACATGAGCTGCAGAAGCCAGTCCATACTTTGTTACCAGTCAACAACCAGTTTAGGAGCTTGCACCAAAATGTAAATCAACTAAGTCACTAAACTTACATTTAGGTTCTATTGACTTTTTAGAATAAGATTTTCTAGCTCAAAGTTGATGAAGTTTTTTTTTCCTTGTAGAATGCCAGAAAAAGTCAACATTTTAGGCTTTGCAGGACACAGTCTCTGTTCCAAGGGTTAGGTGTTGTTCAGAAGCACCAAGGCAGCTCCAGACAACACATAAACCTGGGGAAATGGCTGTGTTCCAATAAGTCTCTAAACACACACACTCTCTCTCTCTTTTTTCCCCCTAACAAAGTCTGACACAGGTAGAATGCTATTTGCAGAAGGAAGGAGGGGACTGTAGTTTAGTGACCTCTGCGGGAACTATTTATTTATTACATTCTGGTGCACGCCTCTTACCTTGTAGCAGACAGTCTCCTGCTTACCACTGGACTAGATGAACTAGATGACCTATGACAGGCCATGCCAGGCTCCCAAAGCCTACCAATCTGTTGGTGGTGAGACCACCAGGGCATATGTCTTGGAGAGGATTGTGATTTCTCTGCATGGATAATGTTTTTCAAAAGCATTTACTCCCCAGACACACTGAGATTTTTTTCAAATCAAACTTAGAGATGCATTTAGTAAATATCCCTCCCAGCATTGACTTAGCCCTCAGTCTTCTATGCTACCACCTACTTTCTTGCCTCCTTTCATATCCAGCCCTCTACTCTGGTTTTCCTGTTGTAGGCCAGTCACCCAGCTTCCACTTCCAACCATCCATGCTGCTTCTACTACTATCATCACCTAAACCAGATACTTCTTTCTGTACATATAGTCACAAAATGGCCAGGGCCACGTGCTTTGTCATCTTTCATTCTGTCTGGTGTCTGGATCATCTCTCTGAAATTTTATGTCTGGATTATCTCTCTGAAGATCTTCCACTTCCTACTCTTCTGGGCCTTGGTTCTTAAAGACTTCCCCCATATTTGCCTTCAAGAAGACCCTGATTTCAGCAGAAAGTTTGCTCTTATCACTGAACGCTCACCTCCCTTTCTATCTAGTTTCCACCAAAGCTCACCCAGACCATTTCCTACATTGCTTCCCCTGAGCTTCTGATCTTTTCTTCTGGATTGCCATCAGGAAGCACCAAGATGTTCTCTGTTTGGAAAATTATCCAGTTGATCCTTCTTGTCTCTATCTTTCTTGATGCATTCAGGTTCTTTGACTTTGAACCTTTCAGTTGGGTGGTAACTATCACAATCAATACACTGAGCCATAGTTTTTGCAGGAACCAGCTTCCCCTCCTGGGTTACAGAGGCTGAAACCTGAGGATCTAGCTAGTATCTGGAACCTTAGGCTGAGGACTGTGTGGATCCACCCCAGCTCTGTTATTTTGCGGGCAAGGATGTACTCAGAACTGGCTGGCAGTGGTAAGGCTCCAGAGGATTTGTGTGGTTGGCTGATCAGACTCTAGATGGAGTCTGTCTTCTGTCTCTGAGTCTCTTCTCCATTGTCACATCATCTTTGGGATTCCTCCTCCAGGAATCTCCATAAGAGGTTGGATTGCAGACAGCAGCAGAATGGTTCTATGCAACCGACTGGTGGAAAATCAGAGTGGGAGAGGTGAGGAAGGCTGACTTTCCTCCCTTTTCATCTTCATGGTGTCTGGATGTGGCACCAATTCCTCCTTGGAACTGGTTGTCAGTGATTGGCATCACCATCCATTTGTCACCCAAGTCAGAAGCCGAGGTGTCCCCTTAAGGAGACTCCCTCTTCCTCACCTGCTCACATCTCATCCACCATGTAGTCTCATCACCATGGGCCTTATTGTGCTCCCTGAGGAGGAGCACAATAAGGGGACTGTCAGCTTTCAGGTAGATTTCTACAACTCTTTCCTCTCTGGTCTTCTTGCCTATAGTTTGAACTCGATTAATCTGTTGTCCCTACTATGGCCCAAGCAAACCCTCTAAAATGCAGATACGACTCTTCAATGACTCCTCATCTTTTTGAGAATAAAGGCCTGTTCTCTTATTCCTGATCTTCCTCTTGTTTTCCTTACTAGACCTACTCCTCACTACCTTCCAGCACCTTTCCCACAATTACCTTTTCTTTTGCCTGTGCAAAGATCTACCTGGCCTTTAAATCCCACATCAGATATCATGTAGCTGCCTCCCTTGGAAGGTTGTCCCCTTCTCTCTAGAGGGCAGAGCAGGGTAGTTGTTAAAAGCACAGTTTCTGAATTCAGATTGACTATATTCAAAGCACAGTTTGGCTATGAATGGCCATGAACTAACTGCACTACTTTTTGAAATTATCACATGATGCTGTGTACAGCGGTCATATCTCATCCAGAGATTTAGTCCAACATCAGCTTATAAAGTAAAATGACAAGTAGGCCATAAAATTTTTCCCTATAAGTAACTTCTTTTGTTTTTCTTTGTATTTCAGCTACAACTTCCTTTAGAGTAAAACAAACCAGGCTAAGTTATATTTTACATGTCTTTTTTTTTTTTTTCCCAGAATGGGATCAAACCTAGGCTTTCAATAATGCTAGACAAGTGCTCCACCACTCAGCTACCTCCCCAATCCCCGGATGCATGACTTTGGATAAATTATGCTTTCTCTTTGAGGCTCAAGCTTTGATTGTTTGTCTTTGTAAGATGAAGATGATAATGAGCTTAATTTTATCATAAAGTTGTTTGAGAATTGAATAGTTAATATACATAGAATACGTAAAGTAGTATCTGGCATATAGTAAATGCTATGTTTTAGTTATTTTTTTATTTTTATTTTTTTTAAAATATATTTGTTGTTTTCCTCATTGTTCTTTTATTTCCTTTTCCAGTTCGAGGTTGCCTAACCATTATTTGGATTACATCCTATTCTAACGCTTAATTACTCTCTATTGAATAATCTCCCACTTACTCGTTTTCTGTTTTCCCTATGAGATCGTGAGCTTTTTCTTCAGTGAAACCAAATGATCAGCACAGTGCTAGGCCCAGAGCATGTAATCAAAATACATTCCTTGAACTAAAGGATGAGCACAAAGCAAAGATTTTTTTTTTAATTTGTGTGTGTAGTTATAGATGGACAGCATACCTTTATTTTATTTGTTTATATTTATGTGATGCTAAGGATCAAACCCAATGCCTCACACATGCTAGGCAAGCACTCTGCCACTGGGCTGCAGCCCCAGCCCCCAAATCAAGGATTTTTAATCCCTTTATAAAATGGAGTGAGAGGAGGAGGAGATAAGAGGGAGAAAGAAATGAAAAACAAAAGCTGTAAGGTGGCCTTGTTGCTCTCCTCACAAAGACGTGGCTGTTCTCTGTGTCACTTGCATCAGATTCCACTTCTTCTTGGCACTGCTGGGCCATCATCAGCCTGCTGCCTTCAGGTTCTATGGGTCACCAAGGGTTGATTCACCCACCAAAAGATTTTCCCTTTTTTTATTCTATTGTTACTTCCAGGTTCTTTGCCATTCAGAGGGTTGTGGAAGGCTGACCTCTAGAAAACCAGGCGTGAGGAACAGATGGACTTCTCAGGAGCATGACTGAGAATAGAATGGGCCCTTAATACCCAGCAATATCCCCAGCCCTGATTACAGTGGGTGTAATTAATTAAGTAGCATAAGGATTCTGATTCTATTAGTGAGTCATCATTGCAGTGGCAGCCCCAGAAGTCACTTAAGCTCCTTATTGCTCGGGGCGCCATGATGGGCATTCTGGATACTCTTCTTTTTCTAACCACAGCACTTACCTACAGTGACTTGCACTGCTTTGGAAAGTGAAGAATTCATGTTTATATGTCTTCAGAGAAGCAATTGGATGATAGTCTGAAACAGCTGAGTTGGGTAGCACAGTTTCCCTTAAATCCTGACTAGGATATAGCCAATGGGCAATTCTGAAATCATTCCACTTTCTTTTCAACGAATGTTCAGTGGGCACCGTGTAGCAGACACTGTTCTTGGCCCAGCAGATCTCAAAGTGAATAACATACGTTGCTGTTCTTCAGAAGCTCACAGTCAAGAAGGAAGTGTGTGTGCGGGGAGCAGTCAGAGAAATTATCACATGATGCTGTGTACAGCGGTCATATCTCATCCAGAGATTTAGTCCAACATCAGCTTATAAAGTAAAATGACAAGTAGGCCATAAAATTTCTCCCTGTAAGTAACTTCTTTTGTTTTTCTTTCTATTTCAGCTACAACTTCCTTTAGAGTAAAACAAACCAGGCTAGTTATATTTTACAGGGGATGGGAATAAAAGACATCTCTCTTTCTCTTCTTTTTTTCCCCCCTTTTTTCTGTATACTGAACATGCAGTTAAGCTCAAGCAAGTTAAATGTGCCTTGGCTATTCTTCAAAGTAGAAGTTTGCTTGAATATGTAAAGTGCTTCAGAAGCACACAGGATTTTACCTGATGAACCTTAGGCAGACTTGACTGAAGAGGCGTCATTTGAACTTGTGGAGGGTTTAGAACTTTCTATGAGAAACTGATATGATTCCATTTTTGAAAACAACTTCTACCTCAAAGCCTGTCCAAGGAAGGGGGCGTGACCCTTGTCCTTGGAAAAACTCACAGAGCACTCCTAGACACATACCCACTCTGCTGAGCTGTTTGTCTGCAAATAACAGGAGAGATCTGCAGTGCCAGGTGTCCCTGACTCAGGCTACTTGAGGACCCAAAGCAACCCCCTAGCAACCACCAATCAGCATGAGACAGGGAAAATACCTGAGATGCCAGATGACCCCCGCCCCCCCAGTAGTTTATGGTGGTTGATAACATGTTGGGAAACGATGTAGTTTAGTACATACACCCCTCGTGGCTTAAACCAATCAGTTCAAAGGAATCCCCCTCTTGTACTAACCGATCACCCTTAACCAACTTGTTCCCACCAGTGAATGTGCTAATCAGTGTTAAGAGTTGTTGTTTGACTTTCCCGTGGTGTGAGATGATTTGCTGTGTGATGTTGTGACACATAGAGTATCCCCCAAAACCTGTAAAATCTCACCGAACAAAGGATCAGGACTCACTCCCTGGGACCGCTGCGTTGGGAGTCCAGGCTCGAGCTTGCAATAAAGATTCTTGTGTGATTGCATCGGATTCGGCTCCTGGAGGTCTATTGGGGTCCCACGAATCTGGCATTACATCTAATCACAGGGAACAGCTGCAGTGATGGAAGAACATGGAAGAACATTCAGGGAGTGTCTAGAATTTGTGTTTGGGGAAGGATGATGGTCATAGAGGTCATGAAGGGTTTAAAACACACCTCATGGCTGGCATAGATGGAGAAAGAGTGACCAGGAACACTGTGTCCACTCCCTGCCAGCCCATAGCCTCCACCCTCCCTTCCCTACCCTTGCCACTTCCCTCCACTGCTTCCTGAAATGGCCGGATATGCCATCCTCCGCCTCAGAGGAGTCCTGCTGGTTCTGACTCAGGCAGTGTTGTTTTCTAGCCAAAGATAAGGATGTGTTTCTTTTTTCTTTTTCTTTTTTTTTTTAATTTTTATTGTTGGTTGTTCAAAACATTACATAGTTCTTGACATATCATATTTCACACTTTGATTCAAGTGGGTAAGGATGTGTTTCTATATCCTAAGCTTCTTTTCATCTAAGAAACACCAAATTATCTGGAGACATTGAATTCTTATTAATCTCTCTGTAGATGTAGATGGGGCTCATGTTTCTACTTAATAGTTAGGCAGTGGCATGGCTTCTCTCAGGAAAATCTCATGAATCTGGATGGGAACCTAGATTAGATTTCGCTTTCTACTTTTTCATTCAGACCATGAAATGGACATCTCTGGGGGCCATGGAAATATGAACTTCATGTCTTTGGAATGAAAGGGAAAGTGATTTCTATATGTAGACACCTCTGGAAGAAACAACAGGATTTCTGGACTAAAAATCATTCAGAAATAACTTACGTGTTATATGTAAAGCCTGGAGAGTGACCAGTTAGAATCAGATAAAGTCACAGATAACATATAACACAAATAATAGTGTTTTAAATAAAATTGAAATTTCCTTTCAATTATATGAAGTCTATAGGAAGGAAGTCCAGGGCTGTTAGATCATGCAACTTGTCAGGGACCTGGACTTTAATCATAATACCCTGTTATCTTCTGGATGCATCTTCCACCTCATGACCCTAGGTGGTTCCTCCAGCTCCAACTATCACATCTACATTCTAAGCAGCAGAAAGAAAGATGAGACAATTAAAAAGGCAGGAAATGGCATCTGAAATTTTCTTATACAGAGATTTCTTTGAAGCTACTATACGTCACTTTTGTTTATTGCATATTGGTCATAACTTAGTAGAGGCTGGGAAATATCATTTCTCCAGATGGCAAGATGAGAACAGATAAATAATGCAGTAGACACCTGACAGCTTCTGTTACAAATCCCAAGAGCAAGAGCCCAACACTGTACCTGGGATCAGAGAGCTGCCTGTCCCTTACCCCTGGTAACAAAGAGGCCTCCACCTCACACAATCGCATGACAGCAATAGGGGCCCCTCTAGAGTCATCAGCAGCCATACCCCATAATTGTGAGGTCTGATCCCTATGAGCTGATTCTCACTGGTCCTGTTTAAATGCTAAGGAGGGGTTACCCCAGTTTACTCCCACACTAGCCCTCCAGTTATCTTGAGAACTTCAGCGTGGACAAATCTTGCCTCTTGGAGTTTCATCCCATAACACACAATCACTCCAAGTAAAGCCTTGAACACCAGAGCATTTAGGAAAATACTTTCTCATATTTTCTAATTTCCCCCCAAATCTTCAGGTCTTTGAATGACACACAAGAGGTACATAGAATCTTTTTGTCAGCACCGAACATAAATATTTTCTGTATCCTGGACAGAACATATAAGAGTGGTGACCAAGGAAACAGCAGGGAAAATGGAGACAGGAGGAAGAGGAAGAGGAGACAGAAATTCACAGAGGGAAGAAATGGTGGGTCACGAGAAAGAGGGAGGAAGGGCCAGGGCTGCGCCAGCTCTGCACAAACTTGGAAATGAATCAGTTTCTTTTCAGGACTTTTCTATCTTTGGACACAATCCCCTTCTCTTATCCCCATGTCCCCACACCCTGCTAGTCACCTTGAGGTCATCCTTAGAATTGCAGTGACCGGTTTCTCTCTTTCTTTGTCCAAATCAAAAGTGATCTCTGCTGCACTGTTTATAGGAACTCACATACAAGATAACATTTAAATAATGACTAGCGAATTGTAGGTTCTCAAAATTTGTTTTATTTACCCACTTCCGCAATGATCCAGATAAGAACATGCTTCTCCTAGAAGTCATATTTACATTGCAGAGGATATTTCAAAGCATAAACCCAAAGATACATTAGTTGGCTTCAATAGAGTCCTAGCAAAGGAATCCTAGTAGGAGGTGCCCCTGCAGGGTGGGAGCTCTACAGCCCCAGGAGGAAGGACAGAGAGGTGACATAGGGCTCACTTTACCACAGAAGGGGGATGTGCCCTCACAGTGTCAGCTCCATAATAAGTGACTAATTCATAATGAATAAATGTGTGACAGGAGGAGTAAAGCTGAGGGGTAAGGTTGAGAGAACCAGGAGTGGATGATGGAGTATGTAGGGACTGACCATGGTGAAAAACCTTACCCGATCCCAGCCTGAAGAGGCAAAGGGAAGGTGTGGCTGCAGATCCAGAGAACGCTGAGGCTGTGGGGTAGTCGTGACATTCTGGACAATACAGCCATTACCCAACAGGCAGCCTCATGGGAAGGGACAAATACCTGAATTTCTTTCTATTCCCACTCTACAATCTTTCACAGGGCCACCCCCGTTGGCCATACCCACTGGAAGCCAAAAGCACAAGGGAGCCTGCGTAACATAGTCTGAAGGACTCATTCTTCCAAGGGTGGGATGGAAAGAGGTGGACAGGGAACATCAAAGGCAAAAAAAAAAAAAAAAAAAAAAAAAAAAAATTAGCGCTGTAGCTTTTATTGTTTGTTTCTGTCCTGGGGTTTGAACTCAGGGTCTCATACATGATAGGTGCTAGACCACTAAGCTACAATCCCTAGTCCCACTTCTAAAGTTTTTAGAAGTTTATACTTTAGTTGTTCCAGAGACAGATTTATATACATAAAATTCCAATAGAAGGCAGTGACTGGAGACAAGCAGAAGGTCAGACAAGGTGACTTCATTGGGGTAGAAGATCCCCACTGGGAGCTGAGGGAAATAAAGCAGGAGAGTTAGTAGGACCACTCAGTGGGCCCTACTAACTTTAAAAGACTTAGGGCTGAAAAAACAAAACCGAGCAGAGGAGCCTTCAAGGTCCTTCACCGAATGTACCATATAACTCACTTTATAAAAAAATTCAATGGCTGCTGGCAGGCCCTGAGTGTGGTCTGGAGGTCTCCAAATCCTTAGATCAGATAGAATCATCAACCAAAATAACTCTCTCCTTCTCCCACTTCCTTCTTTCCTTTCTTCTTTTCAGCAAATATGAGTTGAGTCCTTCACAATGGCAGGCAGTGGGCTAGCCGTGTGCTCCTGGTTGGCTTCAGCTCTCAGGTGGCCCTTCTTCGCCACCTCTTTCTCTCTGTCTTGTAAGACCAGCCTTCCTGAGTCTTTTTGGAGGAACAGTGATGTGTCGTTGTGGCTTGGCAGGCAACCATTACTGTTTAAGGAGGAAAGAAGTGATATGTGAAGTGTTTCCAAAGCAGTTAACCTTGTGGACGGAGGAGTGGAAGGAAATACAGGGATTACAGAAATCCTGGTTAAGAAGGCAAAGGCTGCGTGTGGGTCAACAGGAAAGAGGAATGTATGGGATGTTGTCACATGTTCTAGGGAGAAAAATATCCGAATACTAGCTCATGCCCCTTGTCATTTTCCCCTTGCATAAGGAACCGGCACAAATATAAAGGAAAAATTGCTGCAGCAGGTGGAGGCAGAGGCTTCTCTCAGCTCACTTGACCTAGAACTGACCCTTTGTCAGAATTTAGCAGTATACGAGATCAATTCAAATAGTCCTATAACCATGAAGCAATGCAGACAGACTCTTGGACACTTGGCATGAGTTTCTGGCAGCTCCCTTGCCCACATGCCTTCCTCACCCTGTTTGTAAGAAATTGTCTGTTTATCTTTCCTTCCTGCTGCCAGTGACTGATTTCATCATTTCTTTAGGGAGCTATTTTTCAGTCTCTTTCTCCTCTGTCCCTGGGAGCCACTCAGTATGTGTGGCCAGCCTTCGCATGTGTGCCTCAGTATCTCTGAGGCCTCCCTCTAGCTTCCTGTTCTCATTGAATTACTACTGTATGTTGGGCAATGCATTTAATCGCTTTTATAGCATCTCCTTTTCCTCATGACTCTTTAAAATCAGTAGTGCCTCCATATTAATCACAGCATAGTGGTTAAGAGCACAAGGCTTTTTCTGATATTAGCAGCAACATGATTTTGGATAAGTCACTTAACGCTTCTGAGCCTTAGTTTCCTCATCTGTAAAAGGGAAGATAATTGTTCCAATTTCATATGATTATTGGGGGAAATTAAATGAGTCAATACATGTAAATACTGGGCCTCATGTCTGACCCATCATGAGTGTGTGATAACTATGCTTTTATTATCACTGCTCTTGGGGTTATGATTATGGCTTGGGGCTCAGCGTAGTCCTCTTTGGAACACATGTGCTGATTTCATCTATGAATTTCTTTCTGCAATTGGTTACAGGAGTCTTCTAAGTATGAAGACATCTCAGCTTTCTCTCCATATAAACCCCATTTTCCCATGAAGAGGAGATGAGGGTAGGTACCAAGCTCATTGAAGGCCACTGTAGCTTCTTTCTGAAGCTTCCTCACAATCAGAGAATCAAATAATGTTGGAACTAGAAGTTCTTAGACATTGTTTAGCTCACATGGGGCATTCATCAGATGAAAAAAAATAATAAAGAGACTTTCAAGTTATGATCACATCAGGACTAGTGGTAGTATGAATTAAAAACCATTTCTTTGACCCCAGTGCATTCTTCCTACCCCACTGGAGTGCTTCATATTTTCATGTTTTACATATCTGTCTGCCTATTATCTACCTATATATTCATCTTTCTCTCTCCCCCCATCATCATCATTATCTGTCCATCTGTTGTCTAATCAAGTTCTATTTTTTCCCTTCGTTAGATCTTCTACAGATCCCAGCTTATGGAGAAGGGAAGCTGAGCTGCTGTGGCCGAAGGGCAGGGCCTTGATTCCTGCACTCTGGTCTTTTCTTTGTGCTATTCAGTAGCCCTTGAGACTGCCCACATTATTATCTTATCGGGACATGTGCTTCTGTTGCTTTGGCAAGATTTCAAACTTTTTTTTTTTTTAACAAGTTTTCGTGGTTAGAAATTCTGAAGTTATTCTTACAAGGGAGCTGTCAACTAATACTCACCCTAGGATGCACTGTAAATGGTGAGGTTTTTGAACAGATCACCCTGAACTTTGGTCTCTTCCAGGAGCCTGAAGCCAGCTTGACCCTGCATCACTAGCCAAGATTCTGTAGAGAGGGAAGGACCCTAAAGCAAACAAGCCCACACCCCACTTTCTTTAATCCAAGCATTTCTGCCCTCAGCTTGCAGCACACTAGGATGGAGTTCCCAAAACTCCATTTAATTTTCTTGGCTTCTGTATTTACTCAGTTACAACTGGGCCAGAAGGGTCTTGGCACCAAAAGCCTGCAAAGAAAGGGCTGTTCTGTTGAACTCTGTTGCTCAATTTTGCAGACATTTTAGGTTCACATAAGGTTGTGGGTGGCCTATCAGTTCTTTCTACATGTTGTTCTGAAATGAACCCAAACCCTGCCACTTTCTGAGATTCCCTGGGGAAATTGTGGCAATAAGAAGCAGACATTCCAGATTTTAAAGCCAAGTGTTCCTAAGGGCCATCTCTTCTCCATGTTCTTTTTCCCAGTCATATCCTCCTCTTTATGTAAGGTCAGGGGGAACAATGGTCCCAGCCTTTTCGAAGAATCGGCCCCTAAGTGCTGCCTGGCGGCATCTGTGCACATGTTCTGGCCACTGACCTGAGAAGGTGAGTAGTTTCTGCCTTACCTTTCCTAGCTTCTACTTGCTTTTAAACCACCAAGTTCAGCCAGGTCAATGGACCCTTCCACTGTAGAGGTTCTAATGAGAGATATATGTGTAGTTTCTTTCCTACCTCAGGATCCATGTGCTCTCTCTCTCTCTCTCTCTCTCTCTCTGTGTGTGTGTGTGTGTGTGTGTGTAAAGGGGAAAGGCAAATTTAAGGAGCTTTATTATCTTCTAAGTTCCATGAGGTCAGAGAACTTACCTACCATGTTTAATGATGTGTCCTCTGGGCTTGGCACATACCTGAACTTAGCACCCAACCAATACTGAATGGGTTGAAGGGATAAATGAATATCTGCCTTCCTCTATCAGTACATTGTATTGGTCAGCTAAAACTTATACCTGAGATAATCAACTTATAAAGAGTAAAGGTTTTTTTTTTGGCTCACAGTCTTGAAAGTTTCAGTCCTTGATTGGTTTTTCCTGTTGCTTTTAGGCTTTTGATGAAGTAGCACGTCATGGTAGAGGCATGTGGGAGATGAAGACTACTTGCCTCATGATTAGTGTGTTAGTTATCTGTTAGGTGAAAGAAAAACCTGAGAGCAATGACTTATAAAGAGAAAAGGTTTACTTTGGCTCACAGTTTCAGAGCCTTCAGTCCATGATCAGTTGGCCCTGTTACATTTGAGTTTGTGGCAAGGTGGCACATCCTAATGGGAGCACATGGTGGAGAAAGCTGTTCATTTCTTAGTGTTGGGAAGCAAAAGAGTGTGAGACAGGAAGGGACCACGGTCTCAATACCTACTTGAGGGCATGTTCTCGATGACTTAACTTCTTCCCACTAGGCCCTACCTCCTAACAGTTCTACCACCTCCCACTAGCACCACAGGCTGGTGATCAAGTTTTTAACACATGGAAGACATTCAGGATCCCAACAATAACAGCTAGCAAGTGAAAAAGAGAGGAAGAGATAGGATCTCACAATCCCCTTCAAGGATATACCCCCAAGGACCTGAAAACCTCCCACTAGGACCCAGCTCTTAAAGCTTCCACAACCTTCCAATGGCCCCACCATGGGACCAAACCTTTAATATGTGGGCCACTGGGGAATACTGCATAGCCAAACTGTAGCACATCTTTTCTCCCCCCCCCCCCCCCC
>NW_026000169.1:1776503-1786717 GCF_001458135.2 Marmota marmota marmota
CCCCCCCCCGCCATAGCTTTGTTGAGATAAAACTGAATTACAATAAAATGCACATATTTTAAGTATGCAACTTGATCAGTTTTGATATGTATATACCAATGCAATAAATGTAAAAAAATTTCCATTACTTTTTTAAAATTTGAAATCATGCAGATTTCAAATTTATTACATTAGAAATCAGTCACCTTTAGATATATAGAACCCCACCCCCACATGCCAATTATTTCAAAATTAAATGGCACATTTATAAATATCTCAGAAATCAAGGAAGAAAGCACCAGAAAAGTAAATATAAAGTGCTTTGAACTAAGTGATAATAAAAGCTTAAAATATCAGGATTTCTGGGATGAAATAGAACCCGGATGTTCACTTGTAACTTAAAGTACTTGTATCAGAAAGAAGCTAGAGTAACAATCAAATTATTTTCCAACTATGTAATAGGAAGGCAAAATGAGAGTAGGAGCAGAAATATATAAAAAAGAGAAGAAATATTACAGTTAAAATTTGATAAAAATCAAACAAGTCTAATAAAGAAAAAAGCAAGAACAAAAATTAATATTGATGGAAAGGGAGCTATCAAAATAACCTTACAGATGTTAAAATATATTAAGAAAATATTATAATTGTATGCCAACATATATGGCAGCTTATATAACATGGTTAGCAGCATATCTTTTCTTCCATCTCAGAGTTAGAAAGTGAGCCAATCTCTCAGATCCAGGACAAGTACTTCAGTAGATTGTCTGATAGTATCCATGGATAGTTAGTAGGGCTACTCTTAAGTCTAGAAGGTCATTTATATGTGTGTTTTGAAGGTTGTTGGGGGTTCTTAACATCCAAGTAATCCTATAATTCAAGACTCAACAGCTCAACATTTTAGATGAATTTATTTGGGTCTTGAATGCTCTTTGTATAGCAGGAGTTCTCTGTGAGCATGCTGCTATTCTAGGCAAGGTGAGGGGGGCACCCCCTATGGATTGTTAGTAAAATGGAACAGCAAGGTGCCAAGGGAAGAACATTGGATCTGGAGTCTGATGAACCTGAGTTCTAACCTCAGTTTCACCATTCATCATCTGTGGGACTTGGACAAGTTGTTTGTCCTTTCTTGGTGGGCTCCTTATCTGCAAAATAGGTCTAATAATACCTGCCTCCCAAACTCATGAATATTAAATGATACTGAGTATGTAAGGTGTTCTTTCATGAATTAGCACATAGGAAATACTCAAACTGAGGTCTTTCCCATACTTTTCTCCTTCCTAAGAGCAAGGCCCTAGTGAACAGGCTATTGGGGGGTGGGATGGTAGAGAAAATAAAGGTGGTGAGAATGAATCTTGTCATAGTAAAAATCTGTCTGAGACCAGTCCCATTGACTAATATTCTCTGGTTGACACTTTTCTGGTTATATTATTTTATTGAAGAGGTACTTCCATTGGGGAGTATTAACTCTCTCAGCATATGGTTTGGCGATCAGCCTGTGCTTTTGAGCACATTTGAAAAATTACCAATTTTTTTTTTTCCCTTGGGAAGATGCATCCCTGAGCCAAGATGCTCTGCTTTGTAGGGAGAATCACAACGCAATTTTATCCCTCAGCCACTTGCCCCTGTGCAGTGAACCACCTGTCCCATCAACCAAAGAGACTACAATCTACAGTAAATGTGGACTGAGTTATTAAATATAGTAGAAACTGTGGAGACAATCTTCTCATTAATTCAAAATATCTGGTTCAAATCAGTTAAATTATTGACTCTAACCTAGAGCAGGCTTAGGATAGGAGTAAACACTCGAAAGCTGGGTTTTATCATCCATAAAGAAGTCATAACATTACCATATTACATATCTATTGCTGTCTAACAAATCACCCTAAAATTCAGCAGCTTAAAAAAGAACAAGCATGCATTATGTCATACAGTTTCTGTAGGTTGGGAATGAGGGAGAAGATTAGCTGGTTGGTTCTAGCTTGGGATCACTCATAAGGCCACGGTCAAGATGCTAATCAATTAATGTAGTATAATATATCAACAGAACAACAACAACAACAAGCCCATTATCATCTCAACAGATACATAAAAAACAATCAACAAATTCAACACACTTACATGATCCAAACACAGAACAAACCAGGAATGGAAGCATGGCAAAGGATATCTATTAAAAAATTCCTAGAGCTAATATCATGTTAGTGATGAAAGACTGGATGTTTTTTCTGAAGATCAGAAACTAGACAAGAATGTTGTTCTTGCCTCTTTTATTCAGCATTGTACCAGAAGTTCTATCCAGGGTAATTAGGCAAGAGAAAGAAATAAAATCCAGTAACACTGGAGAAAAAGAAATGAAACCATCTCTGTTCAAAGATGACATAGTCTTGTGTACAGAAAATCTTAAGAAATCCACCAAAAATTATTGGAATCAATAAATGAGTTCATCAAGATTGCAGGACACAAAATCAATATACAAAACTTTATTGTACAAAATATCCCAAAATACAAAATACACAATATATAAGAAAGTACAAAAAATGTTGAAAGAAATAAAAAAGATTCAAATAAATGGAAATTATCCCCTCCCATGTTCATGGATCAGAAGGCTTAGTAGTGTTAAGATGTATTACCAAAACTGACCTACAGATTCAATTAAATACCTGTTAACATCTCAGCTGGCTCTAAAATTCATATGGAATTGCAAGGGTTCAGAATAGCTAAAACAATCTTGAAAATCAAGAACAAAGTTGGAGGAGTCACATACTTTTTGATTTCAAAACTCACTAAAACAGCAGTATTCAAGACAATGGAGTACTGACATAATGACTGATGCATAGACTGATGAAATAGAATGAAGAGTCCAGAAATAAACCCATTTGTCTATGGTCAATTGATTTTTTTTAATCTTATTTATTTTTATTATTTTTTACTTCTTGATGGACCTTTATTTTATTTATTTTTATTATTTTTTACTTGCTGATGGACCTTTATTTTATTTATTTGTATGTGGTATTGAGAATTGAACCCAGTGCATCATGCATGCTAGGCAAGCACGCTATCAATGAGCCACAACCTCAGCCCCTCAATTGAGTTTTAACAAGGGTGCCAGCATATCCAATGGGAGAAAGAGAGTCTTTTCAGCAAATGGTGCTAGAACCACTGGGTATCCACATGCAAATAATGAAATTGGAGTCTTACCATGAGCAAAAGTTAATTCAAAGTGAACCAAGGGCCTAAATGTAAAGATTAAAACTACAAGACTAGTAGACAAAAATAGAGGTAATTTTCATGACCTTAAATTTGGCAGTAAATTCTTAAATATAAACCCAAAACATGAACCACAGAAGAAAAAAAAATAGGCAAATTGGACTTCCTTAAAATTAAAGTGTTTTTTGTTTCAAATAATATTTTAAAAGTAAAATCTACAGAATGGAATAAAGTATTTTCAAATCATATATGTGATAAAAGATATGTATCTTAAATATATAAAGAACACTTAGTAAAAAAATAAATAACTTGGTTAAAAATGGCCAAAGGATCTGAATAGACATTTCTCCAAAGACTATATACAAATGACCAATAACACATGAAAAGATGCTCAACATCATTAATCACTAGGAAAATACAAATCCAAACCACAATGAGATGTCACTCATACCCACCCAGGATGGCTAGAGTCAAAAAGTCAAAATAACAAGTGTTGGTGGGTTGTGGAGCAATCAAAACACTCATATACTCCCAGTGGGGATGTAAAGGGTTCCAGCCACTTTGGAAAACAGTCTGGAATTTCTACAAATGTTTAAACATAGAGTTACTTTATAACACAGCATTCCATTCCTAAGTATACCTCCAAGAGAAGTTAAAAGCTATATCTATATAAAAAGTTGAATATGACTGTTTATAACAGCAGTATTCATAATAGCCCAAAGTTGGAAACCACCTTAAAGTCCATGAACAGATGAGTGGATAAGAAAAATGTACATTAGTACAGCAGAATGTTATTCAGCAATAAAGTGTAATCAAATTCTGTTACATGCTACAATGTGGATGAACTTTGAAAACAAACTATACAAATCTATATGAAATGTCCATAAAAGGCAAATCGATAAAAACAATCTAGAAGTAATTTAGTGGTTGCTTAGGTATGGGGGAGCTGGGGAAATAAGGAGGTGATATCTACAGAGTATGGGGTTTTCTTTTATCTTGAAGAAAATGTTCTAAATTTGACTATGGTGATAACTGTGCATATCTGTGAATATACTAAAAACCACTGCATGGTACCCTTTAAGCGAGTGAATCATATGTTTCTGAATTATATTTCAATAAAGTCATTATTTTAAAAAGATGTTGGGAATGACTGCAGTTATCTGAAGGCTTGCTAGGGAGGGAGGATCCACTGCCATTAGGAGGCCATAATTCATCATGCGTCTTTCTCCCCTGGGCTGTTGAACTTCCTCACTGGATGGCAGCTGTGAGGAACTCTCTTGAGTTACAAGTAACTCTCTTGAGTTACTTTCCAGAGGGAGTAACTCAAGAGAGAAAGAGGTGAAGGCCACAATGTTTTTTATGACCTAATATTGGAGGCCACACTCCAGCATTTCTGCATTACTCTATTGGCTGCAGGAGCCAGCCCTACTCAGTGTGGGAGTAGCCTTAGAAGGGCATAGGTACTAGGAGGTGAGAGTCATTTGGCGTGACTTGGAAGCTGACTATCACAGGCTCACAGGGTGGCTTTCAGTATCAAATGAGGCAATGAGTATAAAACATTTTGTAAATTTAAACTTGTTACATAAATATTCAATATTATTCATTTTATTTTGGTCCTGGACTAACTTCCCAATACTATGTGCAAAACTGAGATATGACTTTGAGTCCATGTGTCTCTATTGGCATTTAGTTGACAGAAGAAAACAAACATGAGGGAGAAGCTGGCAGGCCTAGGATTTGCCAGGAGTGAGATGGAAAGGGCCCATTTTAGCTCAGTTCTGTAGCCCTGCTGGTCGATTAAGCACCTCATTTATCTCCTCATAACTTTATTGTGTGGACTGGAAAGAGTCAACAAGGTATGTCACAAAATTAACAAAGGGGAAAAAAAACTTAGGATGTGTCCCAAAAAGAAACACTGAGTTTCCCCTAGTGAATGTCTAGGGAAAGGCAGCACTTTGCACCCCCATTGTGTGGAGTCTGGCTCAGCCTCAGGCCAGCCCCAGGGGTGCGGTTTCAGACAGGATGGAGATGAGGGTGTGGTAGAACTGTGGCCAGATGTCTGCAAGCCACAGCTCCTTGCCCTTGCAGCCACCTCTCCCTCCCATGTTTATGGCTTCAGAAATGTAGCCACTACAGCCCAGGACAACCATCATAGATTTCAGGATGTCTCCTGGGGTTCACTGGTTGGGATTCTCTCACAGGCAGCATATAGAATTTAGGCTCAACTTGATTATGAGTTTCACAAGTTAAAGGCAGAATCTGGTTAGTTGGGTAGTTTCTTTAATTGGCCTGAATGTTGCCTTCCAACTTTCTGAGTCTAATCCTTTCTTTATCTCTAGAGATCTCTCAGGAAGAATCCTTGTATCTTGCTCACTTAATCTAAACTTATTTTCTCAGCTGTCTAAGCAATCTGTGCTCTCACCTATCCAGGCATTCTCTTTCATAGTTTTGTAAGTGCTAGTGAACGTTCATTAGATGTTTCCAGAATTTTCAGGGATCATGTTTCATCATCAATGCCCACTGTGATGTCAGTGTTGCTATCATCCTTGGAGATACGAAAGGTGGATCAATTTGATATCACACAGCTAGGAACTGGCTCTTGTCCCAAGCCTGGGTTCCCTGGGCTTCCTCCTGAATGCTTCTTTTTTGTTTGGCCACAGACATGTAAAGTTTCCCTTAACCTACAACATCTCTGCTCTTTCTTGGAGAAGACAGTGACCTGCTACAAGTAATTCATATAGAAATAGGTGACATTTATTTAGGCGGTGGAAGACATTCTCCCTAAACACTCCTTTCTGGTTTGGGTCATTCCTAGCAGCTCTGATGTAGTCTTTTAGAAGTTCAAGAAAAGACAGAGCAAATCTTGGGAATAGCTAGCGACTGTTGGAACAGGAACTCAAGATTAAAGTCAGCTCTGGAAAGCCACAGATGAACTCTGGAGTCGTCTCCACGTGCTGAGGCTCCTCCAGTGGCTTGTTCAGAGGGCACCTGTTAGGGTTAGGGCCTCATCCTGGTGTGGATTTCTGCCTCATGATAGGGCAAACAGGGCATCCTCTGGTGAGCATGTGGAGGGTGGAGCTTTTTCCTTGTAGAGGGTCTCCTGACCCTCCTGTGCACTTAGTGCAAGCCATCACAGTTATTCACATCCTTTTTCAGTTTATTGAATTGTCTCATTTCCCCTCACCTTGTGAAAACCTATTCAACAAATGAAGCACACTTTAATAAAATTTCTTTCTCCCTCCCTTTCTTCCTTCCACCTTCTTTCCCTATTTTCCTCCCAGTTCTTTTTTTCTCCTTTCCCCTCTCACCTCTTTCTGTACCTCCATAGCAAGTATGTAAATGACACTGTTCTCAGAGAGCCTTCCAGTCCCTTTCAAACCCCACAGAGAAGTGCAGAATATTAAATGAGTCTCTAACTTTCACCATATTTCCCCACCATGCTTATCAAATATAAATGATCATTAATTCATTGCACCCCAAATCTTAGTGATGGTTCTATTTGACTTTTCTACTCTACATTTAAAAGCTATTTTCATAGCCCTCCATTCCCATAAACAACCCAGCCTCTAGATTCCTGAGGGTGACCTGAGAGGGTTCCTGGGCAGATGTTGAAGGATTACTTACTTTCAGGATCCATAGAGATCCACTGAACTGGGTCACTTTGGTAAAATGTGAGGACTCAGTAATTTGCTCCCTGATCACCCCTGACCACCTCTTAATTTTTTTTTTTCAGTTCAGTTCTACTAATTGAGCTCTTCTACTTTCTGAGAATTTAATTCCTTATAGTAATGAGTAGCATTTACCTACTCTCCAGAGATTTCAAAATTAGTTAGATCATATCATATACTGACAATTCTGTTCTGAACCAACTAAGGGACTTTAAGGATATTAGAAAGGTATAATTTGGCAATTAGCTTCCAGAAAATGATACACAGAGGATCCCTTGACCAAACTGCATAGTTTTCTTTGAACAAATTACCCACAGCTCTTGACTACTGGATGCAATAGTGTTAGCCCAACAATTTCTGCTTACATCTGCTTTGAAAGGAGATGACATGGAAATGTTGTAAAATCAATTCTCCAGCTCTCTTAGGAGAAATAGGCCTTTATGGCAAGTGATAGAGCAAACCAGTACAGTGAAACATGCTTTGGGTGTGATACTCATGCTTAGGGAGTGAGTGAGTGAGTTTAAACTTGGCAATCTAGTTAAAAGTGATCTTATGTTTACATATCATAAAAATGTATGGTGCTGATGAATAGAAGGGAGGAAACCTATAAGGAAAAGGATAACTATCAACCAAGTGGTTTTGGGGGGCTTAAAGATCCCCTAAGAAGCATTATGTATATATTAAGACAAAGAATTGTTTGTTCCATAAGACAAAACTATGGTGCCAGTAACATAAATGAAATGTAGGGAAGGGTAGAACATTAAGCTAACTTGGCAAGGCCAAGAGATACTTTCAGATGATCTCAGAGGTAGAAAGTTTGCCAGGCTACCAGTGAAAAGGGTGGAAAAAATGGAAATAATTTGCTGAGAAAACTAGTAAAGCCCAAGCAGGAAATGAAATGCAACCAGCAAAGGACATAAAGAGAAAAAGACAAAGCTGGTGTGCACTGGTAATCCCAGTGACTTGGGAGGCTGAGGCAGGATCATAAGTTTGAGGCCAGCCTGAGCAATTTAGCAAAACTTTGTCTCAAAAAAACAAAATCAAAAAAACAAAAAAAAATCAAAAACAATGTACTATTTAAATACTGAAGACATAAATGAGCTATAGTACAAAACATTAACCTTTATAAGTAAAAAAAGAAAGCTAAAAATGTGGGCTTGAAGGTCAAAAATTGAAATAACTAAGTATGAAAATAATTTATTACACTCAACCCTTCTATTCATATATAACCATTTTGTATGGATTTTTTAAAAAGCATTTTGGTACATTTTCCTCTAGATCTGAGTTATACGTGGTGTGGCTCATACCAATTGAGATCTAGGAAGTATAAGATATGTGGATTAAGATATAGTAGAATTGCTCATTAGTAATTTTTATATCGACTAAATGTTGAAATTATATTTGGGGCAGTTGTGTTAAATATAATATATTATTAAAATTAGTTTCACCTATCTTTCAAAGATTTTTTTAAATGTGACTCCTGGAAAATTTCTAATTACACAAGTTGATAACGTTAAATATCTACTAGACAGTGTTGTTCTACTCTTTACTTTTTATATGTAATAGTCAGCAAGTCATTGTTAGTTAAATTGAATAGGGAATCAAATTCCAGAATTAATTAAAAAGATTGTGATTTTATCTTGAAAATTTAATAAAAAATTATGAGCACAATTTTATTTATTATAAGCATAATCTTCTTACAGGTCTTTCAAATAAAATTTAAATGGTGTTTGAAATTTAACACCAATTCCTAGAAAAAAAAGTCAAATAGTGATTCAGGCTGGAGTGGGAGGAAAATTTTTTCATAGAAAATGAAAGCTTCACATTTGATTTTTTTACAGTACTTATAAAGAGAAACATTTTTGTAAAAAATGTTTGAAGAGTTCATCAGTTTCCTCAATGACTTCTAAAACTTGAGTAGTCAGACTATTCTCTTTGCATGGCTCATTGTGACATTTTTGTTGGCTCAATCTCTCCAATTTTTTACTAATTTTCCTCTCCAGATTCTCATTGGCTAGTGGCTTTGAATGCGATTTGTGCAGCTTCCAAAGTCCCCTTCCTTATCTCATGAAATCTTGCAACTCTGGACTCTTTAAGTAATGAATACGGGGTAAGGAGGGCCCTTATGTGTATCTCCATGGTGTGTAACACTGTAAAACAGGTCTACAATCTACTCTGCCTTAACACTACATCACACGTTTTTCAATAGCTTGAAAAATTCTCTAGAAACATCATCTTAAGTGAATGAATATACAACAATCTCTCTTATGGATAAATCCTAATCTAGAGTTTATGGAATTATTCTATTGTGATTGAATGTGTATGTAACATCTCTGAACATAAATCTTTATTATATTCCTGTTTTTGTTTCTGATAGATATCTAGATGTTCAATTAGTTACAAGGTAGGAAGTTATGGACATTTTAATACAAACTGCCAAATAGTTTTTCTGAATATTTTTAGCAATTTATGCTCTTATACTAGCATATGACCTCATGGAATCATACCTTTGTCAATATTGACTATTATCAAGAAAAAATATTTTGATAATCTTATGCAAGATATCTATTTATTTTTAAGTTGTGTATATTTGACAATGGGTTGAAGATGTTTTCTAACTATTAATATTTAAATTTCTGTGAATTCATTATTCATGTTTTTAATTTATCAATGGTGAATTTTTTTGTACTTTATCTGTAGGAAGCTTTATATTAATTAACCCTTTGTTTAGTGTGTTTGTTAAAACTTAGGCTTTTATTTCTCTTTTGAATTGTTAAATATTTCAAACATATAAATGAATAGAGAATAGTTATAAGAATTCTTTATATTCACCACCAATTTTTTTTTTTTTTAAGTTGAGGATTGAATAGGGAGTTCAATACCCTTTTGATTTTTTTTGTTTTGAGACAGGGTCTCACTGAGTTACTGAAGCTGACCTCAAAGATGTGATCCTCCTGCCTTAGCCTCCTGAGTTATGTGTGCAGCCTGGCACTTGGCCCAGTTTTAAATTCTTAAATTTTGTTATATTTGGCAAAACATTTTAGAAATAATTGGCTCCGGAGAAAGAAGATGGCGGCGAGGGGAGTGCATTATCCCCTTGTGCTGCTTCACTGTGTGGGAGTATGACAAGTCAGGACGGCTAAAGGATATCTTGTTAGGAATTTCCAGCAATAGTGGGGTGCTCCGGAACCTGGAGGAAGGATTTCCATCGCATGAGGATCTGCTACGGGGACTCAAACGCGAGAGGTTTGTCGCACGGAGGGTAACACGGCTTATTCAGCAAATCGCCCCGCGGCTAGAGTCTGCAGCGCGCGCTGGGATAGAGACGCAGGGTTACAGCGCTGCAGTTTCTGCCAGCCG
>NW_026000169.1:1791344-1870191 GCF_001458135.2 Marmota marmota marmota
TAAAAAAAAAAAAAAAAAAAAAAAAGAAATAATTGGCTCCTCCAAGGAACTCCACATACGTCTGGTCACCATCCTCTACTGGTTTCTTCCCCAGCTCCACCAGAAGAGCCACTTCTTTGTACTTCTGATTGTCATTTCTATGCATGTTTACATACTTTTGCTACAAACTTATGTGTCTTAAATTATAGTATTTTTTTCATGTTTAGAACTGGCATTAAACTGTATAAGTCATTCAGGAGGTGATTTTTTAATATTTTATTTTTTGCTCCAACAACTAATAATAATTTATTTTTGGTTGATGAATAACCGAATTGTTTTTGAAATTTATATATTTTAATACCTGTGTGTGTGTGTGTGTGTGTGTGTGTGTGTGCGCGTGCCAGGTATTGAACTCAGGGGCATTTAATCACTGAGCCACATCCCTGGAACTTTTTTGTCTTTTATTTAGAGACAAGATCTACCTGAGTTGCTTAGCGCCTTGCTAAATTGCTGAGGCTGGCTTTGAACTTGTGATCCTCCTGCCTTACCCTCCAGAACTGCTTCGATTACAGGCTTGTACCATGGCGCCCAGCTATTTTTAATACACTTTAACTTCTATAGATACTGAATTGAACTATTCATTCTGCTATACATTTTTATTTACTTTTGCTCTTATAAATAACGATACAAGTTTTTGTCATAATTCTCGTTGGGCACCTGTGCTCTGGTTTTTCTTAGACATATATACCTAGAAGGGGTATTGCTGGGTACTGGAAAATGCATGTCCTCAATTTTATTACATGTTCTCATATTTTAATCCATGAAGGGTTATACCAATTTACATTCTCACCAGTGATTTATGAGAGTTCCTGATCCTCTGCGTCCTTGAGAAGGTTTGATATGGACAGGCTTGAGTGTTTGTCAGAAGTATATTGGTTATTTGTTTTTTCTTCAGTAAATTTCACATTGTATCTTTTAATTATCTTTCCTATTAGGTTTGGTTTTTCATATTAAATTTTGTAAGCACTTCATGTTTTCTGGATGTTAATCTTTCACTGATTATTTTAAAAAATTAATAAAACTTTGTAATTTTTAAGTATAAAGTTAATGCTTTTTTGTCTTGCATAAAGATAATCTCTATTCTGTGATTACAAAAAAATTCCTCCTGATTCTGTTCTAAAATTCATGAAGTTTTCTTTAAAATATTATGTAATTTATTTGGAATTTCTACGTCATTCATTTGGTGGCAGGGGGAGATGTAATTTTGTGAATACTCAATTGTATCATGACCATTTTTTATATTTGCAGTCTGACTCTGTAAGGTCATTTCTCTCCTTTAATAAGTTTTGGTTTATATATGAGTTGGTTTCAGAACTCTCTGCTTTGTCCTTTTTGTTTATTTGTCCATCTCTTACTAAAACACTCTGTCTTAATAGGTCTACTTCATAACAAATCTTGACCTTTGGGGGAGCAGGTCTGTCTCTCACTGTATTTTTCTTTTCCTTTTTTTGGGGGAGGGGCAGTACTGGAGTTTAACTCAGGGGCACTGGACCACTGAGCCACATCCTCAGCCCTATTTTGTATTTTATTTAGATACAGGGTCTCACTGAGTTGCTTAGTGCCTCACTTTTGCTGAGGCTGGCTTTGAACTCATGATCCTCCTGCCTCAGGTGCCCGAGCTACTGGGATTACAGGTGTACGCCACAGTGCCTGGCTCTCACTGTATTTTTCTACTTCAGGAGTACTTGGTTACTTTTGGGCCTGTTCCTGTCCATGTGAATCAAATAAATATTTGAATGGAATCATATTCCTTGTACAGATTTATATAGGAAAAATTGATATCATTTCAACATTCAGTCTTCCATCCACAAACATGTTTTATTTCTCCATTTATTGAGATATTTTCTTACTTCATTATTGTAATTTTTATCAGTAAAGGTTTTTACACAATATTTATAAGTTTTCCAGACTTTGTACGGTTTTTGTTGATTTTATAAATGGAATTTTTGTGATTGTTTTCTAATTATTACTTATTTGTAGGCATTGATTGATTTTTGACAGTTTTATCTGCATATCTTACAATTTACCCATTTAAAGTGTATAAAGCATTGGTTATTAGTTTAGAATGTTCAGAAATATGTGCAATAATCTTCATGGTGCCTTTTATTTTTATTTATATATTTATTTTGGTGCTGATGATGGAAGTCAGGGTCTTGTACAGGTCAAGCATGCATTCTACCAATGGGCTACACCCCAATCCCACACAGTGAATTTTAGAATAAGTACTTTAAGAAAAACATCAGTATCCTTTAGCTTTCCCTCATCCTCCTGTCCCTCCCTGCCTACAGTAATTTCTGTCTCTATATTTCTTTATTCTGAACTTTCACTTGAATGGAATGACACTGTATAGTGTTTTGTGACTGACTTCTTTCACTTAGTACAATTTTTAAAGGTTTCCATGTTGTAGAATGTTATTAGTACACTCTTTTTTAAGGCTGAATAATATTTATTGTGGATATACTCTGTTGATTTTTATATATTGCTTTTGCTTCTAATAATGATAATAATTAATTTTATTGATATTAATTTTCAATGTAGATTTTCCATAGAGAATCCTATCCTCTGTCAGTAGGGCAGTGTTATAAATTTCCTTTTTATTTTGTACATTTCTTTTTCTAATCCTTATTTCATTGATTAGGATTTCTAGTACTGAATGAAAATGCTGAAACACATATCCTTGTCTTATTCCTTACTTTGATATAATTGCTTTTAAGGTTTTATGATCAAATATGATGTTGCTTCTAATACTATATTTTGGTGAGCATGCTTTTTGGATTAAGAACATAATATTTTATTCTTGATAAAATGCTTTTCAAGATAAAATTAAATTTTGTCTATTTTGCATCTATTGAGATGATCAAATTTTTTCCCCTTTATGAGATTTTTCTCATAAAGGGGAAAAAATTTAATCACTTGATTAAATTGTTCTTTAACATTATTTAGCATCCATTCATCATCTTAAATCTTTCACCATTGTTGTTTGGATACACATTACATCAGGCACTATGCTAAGTGTAGAAATATAAAGATAAATATTTAGCACATGGCCCCTTTCTTTTAAAAGCCTACCATTTCCTTAGAAAAGTAAGAGAAGGTGAAGGGGGCAGGCTAATAACAAGTATTCAGCATTCAGTATGTGTCAGGAACTCTTAGATACTTCAGAAATGTATTTTGGCTTAATTCTCCAACCACTCTGTAAGTGCAGTGATTTTATCCATTTTATAGATTATATAATGGAACCTTCTAGAATTAAGTGATTCAAGCCAAGACTTCCTAGCTCTAAAATCAGGCTATTGCAGTATGTAAATGGCACCTATCATGGTTTTTGAGAACATGGGCAGCCATTTTAAATTAGGGTGGTCAAGAGCTTTTATGATCCTAGAAATATAGCTCTAAATGATCCCCTCAATGGTGAGAGGGCATGACATCCACAGGGCAGTCGACACCCGTTGAACCAGAAGAGGAGTGGGGCAAAGTCAGTCAGGAAAGTCAGTCCAGGCTACCCTGGAACCAAAGGGCAGATTAGTGGGTTGTGGTGTATAATCGCATAAGATGGTGTTGGAAGGTAAATCTAGAGAGATGGGTTGCTGGATTATCCCGGGAAAACTCTTGTGATGATGTGAAGTACAGATTGGATTAAATAAAACCAGAATTTTAGGCAGGAAGCCATTGCTTCCATCAATGTGGGCAACATCGAGAACTCTTCATGTGCTCCTTGCTAATCTTAGGGAGGGTGGAGTCTTGATCAGTCAGGCTTGATGCCATCTGTCCCTTCTCCTTCTCCAGCTCATCTTGCCTCTCTTCCTCTCAACTCCAGCCTCATTGACCTCTCCCAGTGATTTTGAACATTTCCTATGTTCCTTCTGACCAAATAGTCTGAATATTGTTGTGCTGGGAGGTGATTTCTTTCTCCTCTGAGAGGGCCCCTCCATTTTTCTAGTCAACTTTCTACTCACACTTCCCGTCCTGTGTTAATGGTGTTTCTCTCTCTCTCTCTCTCATGTTTTTATTTGTTATTTTTAGGCATACATGACAGCAGAATGTATTTTGGCAAATGATACATAATCATAGTATAACTTATTCTATTTAGGATCCCACTCTTGTGGTTGTACACGATGAGGAGTTCCCCTGGTTGTGTATTCAAATACAAGGCGAGGAAAGTTATTTCAGATTAATTCTACTGCCTTTCCTATTCCCTCCCCCATCTCTTGTCTAATCCAATGGATTCTATTATTTCTCCCCCCAACCTCCCTTGTTTTGGGTTAGCATCCACAAATCAGATAGAACATTCAGCCTTTCTTTCAGGGTACTCATTCCAATTTGTAGTTATATATTCCTTGGTGTTTTCTTGAGCAATCCTTGTCTCTTCTACCAGACTATAAATAATGCTGGATCAGGGTCAGTCTGTATCTGTTTTTGTTTACCTAGTTGGTAGTACAAGACCCAGCACATAATAGACACTCATACATATTCATTAAATGAGTGAATAAAGCGGTGATTTATCGGAAAAAGGACAGGTGACATTAGTGGGAATAAAATAAACAAAGAGAAAAGGAGAGTGCATAAATATTTAGAAAGAAGCACTGACTTGGAGATTGATTAAACATGGGGGTGAAGGAGATGGAGGAATTGGGCATGATTCTTAAACTAGTCCTTAAATGATTTATTAAGAGAGAAGTTGTATTGTTATCAGAAATAGAGAATCCACAAGGATGAGGAATTTAATTTTACGTACATCAACTCTCTAAGAAGACCTAGAGGAGGACAATATCCTATAGGAATCTGCTGGTCAGATAATCATACATATGGAGAGTGAGATTTTGAACAGGTTTTCAAGATGAAGCAACAATAAATTTGAGGAAGGGTATGTGATTAACAAAGGAAAAAGAATTAATGGAATACTGAGGTCTTAGGAACTGAATCTTGACAAATGTCTTCTTATGGAGGTGGTGTAAAGAAGGGGAGTGGTCAACAGGGACACAGGAGCAGACAGAGAGGTGGGGACATGAGGGCTGTGCACTGCCACAGGAGAGATGGATCCCATTGAATGGAACATCAATACCATGGGGAAGAATGAGGACCAAAAATTGGGTATTGATCTTTAGACAATTCCTTGGTGACCTTTGGGAGTAAAGCTTCTGTAGAATACAAGATGGGTCAAAATACTGATTTCAGGAAAAGAAGCAACTGCTGGTATAGCTCACTAATAGACGAAGTGTGGCCATGTAAAGAAAATAAAAATAAGACAGTAAGTGGAGTAAATAGTGGAAAGAACATCAGGGAATATTTCTTAAATTATCAAAAGTCTGAATGTGCTCAAAAGCAGAGAAAGATCTGTAAGGAGGAGAAATCAAATGTGCAGTTGGGTGAGGTCGGGGGAGTGGGCCGCGTGAGCAGCACTTCTTGGGTGGGGAGGGTTCCAGAGGCAGTGAGGAAATAGAGGTGTGCCTAGCTTGAGTAAAAACCAAGGCTCACTCTCCAGCTGCAGGGAGCTGTGTCTTCTGAGATGGAGAAGGAAGATGGGGGTCAATGTTAGGTAGGAGGTTATCGTTTCTTATCAAGACTGCTGATGGTTTTTGAGTGGGAGAGGAAAATAGAGTGCGGGAAGGAAGTAGAGTACGGCAGCAGAGGCATCTGTGTCCCAGCATTCTCCACTTGCCACAAGCTCAGAGTGGGAGAAGGAATGAGTTGTTGCCCTGGAACCATCTGCCTGTTTGCCAGTCCATTAGTAATTCTCCAGAAGCTGCAAGAACCAAGAAAAAGAGGAAGGAAGAAAAAAAATCAACTTCAGATGCAGAGCAGCAGCATTCTGGGACTGTGCCAGATTCACCAACTAACTATTTTACTAACCAGCCATGACCTCCCCAAGCTGTGCCCCTCTGAGGGCTGTGGGAAGAGGTGCTTTCCTGTATACACAGGTGGAGGAGACCTGGGTCCAATCTCCAGTCCCGCCTCTGGCCCAGCCCAGCTGCTGGCACCCTTCCTGTGGGTGTTGAACTGTTTTGCATGGTGGAGCCTGAGGCACTTGAAGCTGGTAATGAAAATCCCATCATTTGCTCCCATAGTAATCTCAAAAGGGTTTTCCCAAAATATGATCTCATTTCATTCTCACCACACCACAGCATTGTCGTTTAAAGCTGCCAATTAATAAATATCTTGAGTGAGACCATGCAAGACACACTTAGGTCTTTGATTTGAAGGTCAGGTGCTTTTCAACCATTTCACATTGTCTCCACCTGTCTGGTCTGCTTTGATGGTGAGGAGGTATCTACACCTGATTGATCTATTTTGGTGGTGAGAAGATGGGCTCTGGGATTTGGGAGATGAGAATGGAAAAATACCTGGATGGCAAGAAGCCTGTATTTGCCATCAGCCTGAGCTTGCCAAGGGGAGCCACCTCCTTCTGCATGTCAGGAAGCAATCCTGTTTCTGCTAGAAGGAACGGATGGTGCCTATAAACTAAAAATCTTCTCATGGAAATAAAAGCAGGGCAGGCAAATTATGCATGTTTGGTACTGATGGTGAGGGCTGGGATATGGACAGGAAGAAGAGTGTCTAAAACTGTGCTTGCCTCCCCCCCGCAATACGAGTTTACACCCACAATGTTGTACATACTAGGCAAGGTCTCTGCCACTGGGCTGCATCCCTAACTCTATTCTTGCCAATCTTAAGCTAATATGACTAGAACAAAAGGAATACCATCTACTTCTTCCTCCTTCACTTTGGATGTTGCAGGTCCACTCCCAGGTGAAGGGCACTGACCAGATGT
The DNA here is from genome assembly GCF_001458135.2 of Marmota marmota marmota. Taxonomy (NCBI): domain Eukaryota; kingdom Metazoa; phylum Chordata; class Mammalia; order Rodentia; family Sciuridae; genus Marmota; species Marmota marmota. The sequence goes on from NW_026000169.1 coordinate 1,798,153, forward strand.
ATGACCCTGGACACGTCATGTCATCTCTCTGGCCTCAGGTTTCCTTTCCTGGAAAATGACTAGATGGTTTCTGAGTTGTGATTGACTAAAACGTCTCTGAGTCTGTGATTCTTAGGAAATGGAAGTCATTAGAGCAGGAAGAGAAAAGTTTCTTCCCAGGAACGTCTTGTTCAAGAACTTTTCTTCTTTCCCACTTGGGTGGTGATGCCATCAATGGGTCAATAAAAGAGCATTATTTTCTTCCGGCTAGCTAACTAACGTGCCTAGCTGATAATCAACTAGCCGATTCACCAACTAACTATTTTACTAACCAGCTAATCAACTATCCAACTAATCTTCTGATTAACCTACACCTGAACAGCAGCCAGAGGAAGGAGCCATTGCCAATATCCTCCCCAGTGGAAAACAGCGAAAGCGGCTAAAGCAGGGTGTGGCAATCCTGGACCCAGATGTGGACGGCAGTAACTTACATGGCCGACTGAAATGGTCTGACAGGCAGGCCATCATCCCTTGGGATGAACCATTTCCACTTATAAATTTTCTTCCAGCTTGCACGGCTGGATAGCCACTCTGGGATGTCCCCTGACACAAGCCTGCAAGGGCTTAGTGCTCCTCAGCCTGCCAGGGCTTAGTGCTCCTCAGCCTGCCCGGCACAGCGATGTCAGTTTCGTGTGGCCGTGCCAAGTGTGGAGAGAGGCCCCATGTGCACTTTCAGTCACATGGCCTGGTGACTCAGGCCCTTTCTGGTTCCTGCTTGTCGGAGTATGGGAACTGGGGAGGCCAGGTGAGAAATGACTTTGCAGGTTGGGTGATGGTTTGTTGTTATATGGGCGGCCCTGACCCTTTTTTATGTGAGCATAATAAAGTTATCAGATAATCACAGAAATGCCATTTTCCGATGTCATTTCCGAAGCTCCTGTGTTCCATCTCCTGACTCTGTCTGAAGTAAGCCAAAAACATCCGAGGAGGGGGAAAAAAAAATCTACATTTTACTACTTCCTTTAATGAAATTGTTTGGAATTGAACCTCCTCATCACAAGAAACATTTTTTTTTTTTTTTTTTTTTGCGCTGTCTAACCTGAATCCACCCTGCCACGTTTCAGCATGATTCCTCTCTGGTAGACAGAGTGGAAACTTCGTTCCATGGTGGTAGGAATGTCTAAGGAACCTGGAGAGAAGATGCTAATTCTGACTTTATTCCTCTTCGCTGCCAATCGACAGCCTTCTGTTCTTTCAAACTGGATTTTGAAAGTATTTCCTTTAGGGATCTTTCTCTGTTGAACGCCTTCTTTTCATAGAAGAGGCGAGAACCCTCAGCTCATTTTTTCTTGTGCGCTTGTTCTTAGGAACAAGCTATTTTGAAAGTCCTTTGAGCGTATTTCAGGGAGCAGGGCTCTGTATTTCTTGGTGGGATGGATTCTCTTTAATGTAACTAAGGTGTCATGAAAGGAGCTGTGGGCTTGGAGTGAGAAGTCTGGTTCTGTCGCTCACTAGCTATTACATGAGGTACGTTCCTCAACCTCTGAGAGGCTCTGTTACTTCTTTAGAAACCAGAGAAACTGGGACTTTAACTCTTGGGTCATGATGGAGTTAAAAAAGGAATATGCAAAAAAAAAAAAAAAAGTCCCAGGGATAATAAATGTCCTTCTTCTTTGTTTTAAGGAACTGATAGAACACAGGGGTGCTTTACCCTTGCCTTCCAACCTCTGCCCCCACCCTTTTAAAATTTTGAGAAAGGGTCTTGCAAAGTGACCAAGCCTATCCTTGAATTTGTGATCCTCCTGCCTTAGCTCTCAAATTGCTGAGATTACAGGCATACACCACCATCCCAGCTAGTGGTTATCACTTAACTTTTATTTCTGTCTTTTTTGGGGGGGGTGGGGGTTGAAGCACCACACTGCTCTGCCCTCAGTGTAAGCTCAACAGCTACTGTGGATTGACCAGCAGTTTGGTAGGTGAGGACAAGGAAGCTGGAAAGCCCTTAGGGACATTTTGTAGTGTCTTGAGTAGTCCATGATTGAGTGTCCCCATTCCCCAGACAGTGCGGTGTGTCTGAACTTGAGTTGAGAAACCAGGAAAATTAGGATCTCTGGACTAAGAATCTAGGGAAAATAGAAAAATGAATGACTTGGTCCTAAATTATGTCTAGTTCGGGCACATTCAAGGAAAAGAATGCACTGATAGGATGTTCCTTTTTTTTAAAAAAAAATCTGCCTCTTGTGATTGCACCTGCTCTTAGAGTTCACCTTTGCTCTGCTTTTTCTGCGTTACTACATCACTTAAGTCACCATTTCCGGACCTTATCTCTGGGAGGCAAGATTTCTTTGTCCAATTGCTCAGTTTGATTACCTAGGAGGGTCAGATGTTATTGCTGCTAAAATAATTTCTTTTCCCCAGGAAACCCAGGATCTTGCTTCCACCTGGTTCCTTAGCACACCCTCCCTGCTTGGATCAGAGGTCCATAAGATCACTGCAGCTTTGCTCCAGTGAGTGTTGGTGACATGCAGACAGGGATCCAGTCTGGCTCTGGGGTGAAGCTGACAAGGATAAGTAGGGGTTGAGGAACCTGCTCCTCAGAGAGCTCTGTGTAAGGAAATGATGCTGGGTGGGATATGGGCTCACAATTCTAGCATAAACTAAGTCTGGAGAGGACTGAGGGCTAGGAAATGGTATGTTTATAGAGTGCAAGGCTTCCTTTTTCCCCATCAGGCCAGGTGAATGGAGAGGAGTGGGAGGGACACTGTGGAAGGTGTCCTACTCCACAGCTTACCTGTTGGGGCAAAGCAAGTAAAGTAGCCAGGCAGAAGTTGCCCGTTCATTTTTCTGCCTCCACCATTGACCCAGGATAGGATACTAGGTTGTAAGTAAATGACTGTGTGTAGTGACTTTTGTGGAATGGAAATGCACAGACGAGTTGAACATATCTCTCAGTTTGTGGCATACTGTCCTTAGAAGGCTATGCAAGGTCATGTCTGGTTTTATTTTGGTTATTTGCCCTCAGCCCTGATCTTCATTGCCATTACCCTTTGTCCCCCTCTCCTGACCTCATCCAACCCTGATGCATATGGCACACTAATGATGGGATAAGAGCATTCCTGTGTGTGGATCCAGGTGAAGCTGCTCTGGACAGGGGATTTGCAGGGCTACAGGGAATATGAATAAGTAATTTTTCTGAATACTGCCTGATTGCTTTCCAGAATGGCAGTGCAAATTTACTATCACTGAAGCAATGCGTGGGTGAGTCTATTTCCATGAATCTTCTCCAGTACTTAGTATTACCTGCTTTTCCAATCTTTGTATACTGGGTATGGATATACTGGATATAAACCAATATATCACTGATTTTACATTTTAATTTTTTCTGATTTCTCTTCTTGTGCTTGGTGTTTATTCTCAAAATTGTGTGTTACATGTTTCACTCATTTTTCTTTGGTTTCCAATCTTTATTTTGATATTTAGGAGTTTCTTATATATGTTAAACATATAATTACCTATATACGTAGACAATACAATTTTTTTCTAATATTATTCTTTTAAAAATATTTTTTAGTTGTAGTTGGACACAATACCTTTATTTTATTTATTTTTATGTGGTGCTAAGGATGGAAACCAGGGCCTCATACAGGCTAGGTGAATGCTTTACTGCTGAGACACAACCCCAGCCCCCTAATATTGTTCTTACCCAGTTTTAGAATCAAAGTTATATTTATTAGCCTCATAAAGTGATTGTTGTTTAATTTCTATAATGATATTTATGCAGTTTTTGATTTCTTCTTCTGCCAGTACTTTATAAATTGAGGCACTTTATAAATATAATGTTCAAAGTACAGGACCTTCTCCTTGTGTCATATAACACTCCATAAGTCTTTTCAGTTGAATGCTTTTATTTTATTTTATTCTGAGAAATAATATTTATTTCTTTAAGTATATTGTCCTTTGTCAATTTGTTGTCTTTTTCTGGGACTCCAATTGGACAGCTCATGAATCATCTTCTACTTCTCTACCCCATTAACTGAACTTTCATTTTTTAAAAAAATTAAAATCTATATGATTTTATAAAAACTCTTAATTAACACAAGTTTCATGGTGTTGCCTTGTATTTATTTATCTTCTTACTGGAGCTAGACTATTAATGGTGGGTTTACATATGCCTGAGATACCATTAATTTTCCCCCTGATTTAAATATAGTTTCATTGAAGTTAAGATCTAAGCTGGAGTTTTGCTTTTCAGCACTGAAAAAAATTATTATATTGCCTAGCATCCAGAGTTGATATTAAGGATTCCTGTTTCATTCCAGGAGCTCTGTACCTTCTCTCTGGAAACTTTTAGACTTGTCATTTTTGTTTTGGTTTCTTGACACATGCATTTATTTTCTTTGCCGTCTGAACCTTTTTGTCATGACATCAAAGGAGTAAAAACTGGTATGAATTTCCAACAGTTAAAAGAATGTGGGGAGGGTGTCCAGAGGCCACGTGGCCATGTGGTATGTGGCTCGCAGGGTGAAAGGAACATGGTGAAGGATACACACCGTGGGAGCTGCTGTCAAGAGCCTATTTTTTCTTACTGAACCCTGGAAGTTTCAGAACTCTAAATTTGAAGACTATTTGAGAACTCAGATTTAGAGGTCTCGAAAACTCTGTTTGATAGAGAGAATGAGACAGGCCCTTATTCTTGGCTAAGATAGTTCATCTAAGACAGCTCCCCACTTCTCCCCTGCAGTCCTGGAAGGGTTGCCCTTCTCTAAAAACACTATAGAGCCTGCTTATCCTGCAGGAGCTGAGGCCACATCCGGGCTCATTCTCACTTCCCACGATGAACAGGGACTGCGTTGAACTCCAAGTTCACAGTCCGCTTTGTCAATGCCACCTATCGGCTTGGATTTTCTTTTGCCGGGAGGTACTGGGGATTGAACTCAGAGGTGTATAACTACTGAGCCACATCCCCAGCCCTTAAAAAATGTTTTATTTAGAGACAGAGTCTCACTCACTGATTTGCTTAGCGTCTAAGTTGCTGAGGCTGGCTTTGAACTCGAGATCCCCCTGCCTCAGCCTTTAGAGCTTCTGGGATTATAGGCATTCACCACTGCACCCTGTTCAGGAGGGATTTGAGAAAGTTAGCATATGTGAAAGATTAGAAAGTAGAGAAATGACTGCATGGGAAAGCAAGCTGTGATCCGGGGTACACAGGAGCTTGAAAGTCTCATGTATCCTCAGAAACATACATGAAAATATCACTTCAATAAAAGGAAGGTGCTGATCTGTTATATATAATGGTGGATATGATTAAAAACAATGTATCCTGTACTTGAAAACTGCTAAGAAGGTAGATTTTAAGTGTTTTCACCACACACAAAATGTATGTGCAGTAATATATATGCTAACCAGCTTGATTTAGCCACTCCACATTGTACACATATTTTAAAACATCATGTTTCACATGATAAAAATGTGCAATTTTCATTTTTCAATTAAAACAAAAGAAATAAAAAGAAGAAGAGGATGCTATGAATAATATTAATTACAATTTTGGAGGCTAAAATAGAGAAAAAATAAAACAGTGAAACAATGAACAGAAAAGGTAATATATGCGTTATCCCAGGGACTCAACATCTAGCAGGAGATCCACAGAGACTGAGGAGAAAAGATGTGTGAAGGAATTACAAAGAAACATTGCAGGATAATTAATTTCCCAGAGTTGAAGGATACAGAATTTAGAAGTATTCACCTTTTAATAATACTAGTACTCAGTAATAATGAATAAAAGTTGATAAATGCAATATTGTTCAATTCAGAACACCAGTAATAAAAAGATCTTAAATGTTTTCAGAGAGAGAAGGAGATGGAGGAAAATAAAGCCAATCTACAAATAAATGGACATCAAAGATGTCTAGCAGCTAGAGGTTGTTAGAAGGTAGTTTCAACTACTTTAACATAAAAGGAAAATAATTTTTCAACTAGAATTCTATTTTCAGAAAATATCTGTAAATTTTAAAAGTGGAAAAAAGGACATTTTGAGACAGACATGGAGTCAGGTTTAATTCTCCATGCCTTTTTTAGGGGGGAGGTACTGGGGAGTGAACTCAGGGGTGCTGAGTTCACTGAGCTACATCCCCAGCCCTTTTTATTTTTTATTTTGAGACAGGCTCTCACTAAGTTGCTTAGGGCCTTGTCAAGTTGCTGAGGCTGGCCTTGAACTTGGGATCTTTCCGTCTCAGCCTCCCTAGTGGCTGGGATGACAGACATATGCCACCATGCCCGTCACTTGGTAAGGCACTCCTACAAAATGAGGGACTAAAGCAAGTCAGAGGAATGTGGATTCTGGAAGTAGCACATCCAACCCAGCATAGTAGTGAAGGGAAAAACACGGTGACAGTTTTGCTGCAGGTCTAGAGAGAGACCAGTACAGATTTTACAGATGAAGGAAACACTAATTATGTCCTTAGACATTTTTGAAAACATCATAGGCACAGAAGTATTAGTTAAATTGACTGTGAATTCTGTATCCTTCCTCTCTGGGAAATTCTCCTTCAATGTTTCTTTGTAATTCCTTCCCACATCTTTTCTCCTCACAGAAAAAATTACAGAGGTGGTGAGTATAGTCGTCCCTCAAGCTCCATAGGGGTTGGTCCCAGGAACACCCTAAGATACTAAAATCTAAGGATGTTCAAGTTCCATATATAAAGTGGTATAGTATTTTCATATAACCTATCACATCTCTCTGTATACTCATGGTTAATTCCCATAATTATAATACCTAATACAATGCAAATGATGTGTAATGATAGTTGTACTATATTGTTTAGGGAATGATAACAAAAAACAGTATGTACACGTTCAGTATAGATGCAGTTCTCTCCCAGAAATTTTCCATCCTTGGTAGATTAAAGTCATGGTTGTGGAACTCTTGGATGTTGAGGACTGACTGTAGTAAGTCAACGATCTGGATCTACTGGCTTCAGAGTGAGAGTTTTTAATCTCTAAACATACAGTGTTTCTCCTGGTAACCTATCTTAAAGTCATCAAAGCTTTCCACTAGGAAAATAAAAATAGTGGTGTGTTCCATGTGTACTAAATAATCACTTTAAAAATTGGAGTCAGAATGCAAAAGATGTAAATTGCTAAGTTAAGAAATAGTTGTATAGAAGTCAAGATATAGTTTCTAGAGAAATGAAGGTAACCACTGGGAGAGAAAATTCAGAAAAAGTGGGATAATGATTTGGTAGAAGGGGTGGATACAGGGAAAGAGAAAGGAAAAGACAGGCAAAATATTGTTGCTTTGCGTTTTTTTTTTAAACCAGGGATTGAACTCAGGGGCACTTAACCACTAAGCCACATCCCTATCCCTTTAAAAATATAGATGTATTTATAAAATATATTTTTACAAAATATATATATTTGGGAGGGTACTGGTAATTGAACTCAGGGGCACTCAACCACTGAGACACACCCCCAGCCCTATTTTGTATTTTATTTAGAATCAGGTTCTCACTGAATTGCTCAGGGCTTCTCTAAGTTGCTGAGGCTGACTTTGAACTGCAATCCTTCTGTCTCAGCCTCCCAAGCCTCTGGGATTATAAGTATGTGCCACCATGCCTGGTCTTTGCTTTGCATTTTTAATTACCTGAAATTTAAAAATTAAATCATGTGTCTGTATTACCTTTAAAAACTTTTAATTTGTATATTTAAAAAAGGGTGAATAGGGCTTATTTGGAAGTCAAATTGGAATTATAGCAATGTGCAAAGGAATAAAAGAGCTAATTTGTGGCTTAGTTTGGAAAAGTGCAGTTTCATGACTAGACTGTGGGGTGGTGGGTGGGGACAGGTAGGAGTAACTGGAGATGATTCTGGAAACATAGGTGAGGGTAAGAGTGTGGGAAGCATTGAATGCCACACTAAGGAGCATGAAATTCCCTTTGTTGGTGGTGGGGAGCTATGAAAAGTTTTGAGCAGCAAAATGCCATCTGTGTTTCAGAGGACTATCCTTATGGCAGGGCAATGTGGAACAGGGTTTGGAGTGTGGAGATGGTAGGAAGTAGGAGGGCCAGGTCAGAGGCAGTTACACAGGTACCTGTGTAGAAAATGATGCTCCATGACTGCACCTGGAGTAGAACTCATCCCACTCTTTAGCTGCCTGCCTGGATGGTGGTCCTCTGACCAGGGCTCTTGTTGGCCACAGTGACACCTGCTCAGGGAGAACTTCGTGGGACAGCAGGCAGATAGCAGTGGGTAGGCCACATGGAACTACTACAAGACTCCCACGGGGGCTGCATCTTATTCCAACTTTTAGACTTTCCTATAATTTGCCACTTTTAAAGACATGCCTTCGTCTTTAGCACAAGATTTTTACCAATCCCTCTCTAACCCCTCCACACCCTTCCATTGGTTTTTATAAGTAGTTTTTTAGTATTTTCCTCTTGCCTTGCCAACTCATCTAAGAAGTAGGAATTCTTTTCTCCTCCTTTTGTTATTAGCATTTTTAAAATAAAAAAATGGAAAAAATGAATGCTTTTACACTTCTGGCCTCCTGCTTTCTAGGTTCACACCCACTGGCACCCTCCCTTTGAGACTTACAGCATTCACCCCACTGGGCGTGTGCTTGAGTGAGGAGGAGCCTCAGCTCTGTCTCTCCTGTCATCACTATGTCCTCTCTTCCTTCTTCCCCACTTCCACTCTCCCTTTCTCCTGCCCTCCAGTTGCCAGGCAACCTAGCTCAGGGGCAAGCAAAGCTGGCTGGGGGTGCCTAGCTGCCAAAGCCGCCCTTTTCCCCTCTCTGGCAGCCTGGCTGGGTGTTGGGCAACTTGCTGAAGGTCAAAGGCAGGCATCCACAGCCGTGGCATTCTCTCCTCTAGGTGTAAACCTGACTCAGGAGGGGAAATACTTGAGGGCAGGGAATGGGGTGAAGTAGGGCAGTTAATTTTCCCTTCACACCCAAGAGGCTGTGTGGTTCCTGCCTTCCGGCAGAACAGGGTAAAAGTGGAGCTGAATCGGTCTTTGTGCATTTCAGGAATGTGAATGTCATTTCCCTCCATGCCTCACCCTTCCACTGGCCGTGCTGGAGAACTAGACTTGACACTGTAGAATGACAAGTTTACTTGTTAGCAGAGGTTGGAAGTTTTGAGTTGGTAACTAGTATCAAGTTACTCAGTTATGAGTGGGAGTAGTGGCATGGGCCCCCTCTGGGAGCTTGTTAGAAGTGCAGACCCCTGCCCCATCCCAGATCATGGAACCAAAATCTGCATTTTGATGGAATGGCCAGATGTTTGTATGTACATTACATTTAAGAACCACTGATCAAATACCCTGCTGTTCACTTGGTTGAAATGAAAGTATGTGGCCATCAGTGGTATCCTGTATTCCACAGACTTGCATTTCTCCTTTTCAGAGATGCATCATGAAGCTATAGCCTTAGGGTCTTTCATGGATTTTTTTTTTCTCTCTCTCTCTTTCTGTGTGTGTGTGTGTGTGTGTGTGTGTGTGTGTGTAATGCAAATGCAAAGACAGGCTTAGCCTAACATCAGCCTCTTCCCCTTTTCCCCCATTCCTCCTTTTGCAGTTTTGACACAAGACTTGTTCAGATACACTATCTCACCTTATTTGCACATACTCCTGAGGGGTAATAAAGCAGGGATTATGAATCCTGGAAATGACTTATCTTGTTCAAGGTCACAGACCTAATAACTGGACTCACCCTTGTGATTATTGAACATCACCTCTTGCTTCCTTTTGTGTGTGACCTGAGCTAGAACTTTCAGTCCTTTAAAACACGAAGCTCAAAAAAGTAATTATTTTTTTAAAAAGGCAATCAGAAACATAATGTTTGGTTTGGTTTGAGTCACAAATTCCACCACGTAGGGCTGAAACTAGGGACTTTTTCCTGAGCCTCTGCAAATTATTCCAGTAGTTCAGAGGCCTTTTTGAACGAGAGGGTACATGGATTGAGTTTCAAAGAAAAGAATGTCGAAAGAAATCTTCCAGATGAGAATGGTCTCCAGATGTGAACATTGCTCTTCCAGATGTGTGGACGAGTGTGGTGGGAGAAGAGGGGGGGAATGAGATGCCTTACATGTCTGCAAAATGAAATGGAAAAACCTCTCTCAGCCACAGAGGAAAGTAGGACAAGAGGAAGAGAAATGGAGTCCAAGTTAAACTCTTCAATGTGGAGCTGGGCTAACAAGGAGGAATAGAAAGAACGGTTCCCAAGCAGATTGATGCTTTAAATGTGCAGTATGCATGGTGGCCACATTCAGACAGTGCTGCTGGAGCACAAACTTGGAGGATATTGTGCCTGTAGAAACTCACCCTTCTTCTTAGACCTGAGTGGACCTGCTTGGGCCCTGGGAGGAGCCAGTCTGGAACTGCCCAGGCTGCAGAGCCAGCAGGACAGGCTTGGGGACTTACTCAGGGGAGAAGGGAACCCATTCCAGAATGCGGAAGGAGAAGCAGCCAGGAATGGCACAGTTCTTTCTTTTTTCAACTTCTAAATCAGCAATGTGTTCTCTCAAGGATCACTAGGTTTATTTCTCATGATGTCAGGAGATCCCATGTTTCTCAAATGAGTAAATCGTATAGAAAATGGAGGTCTTGTGGCCAAGTCGACTTGGTTTGTCTCAAAATCTGCAAATCCCTACCATCACCAAACTCCTGGCTGCATGGAATTATACCCTTTGTTTCCTTCTGCCAGCACCTCACCTTCAGGAATATCTGCCAAATTACTGTTCTAGGTGTCCATCTACCCACCTCTCCACTTACCAGACCTCCCTCTTCTTCCACGTAGAGGCATCCCTAAGTCCCAATTTCCATGACATCTGGAAGTGTGACTTCTCTGAGTGGGTCCAGCTGGTGGAAGGTGTTCACAGTCTTATTTTTCTCTAAGGGTTCTCAGAATCTAAAGAATATATTCCAGCAAAAAGTAAGTTGTTAATTACTTGCATTATTAAAGATGTGCGCAAGTAATAATGCCTATATACCGATTACACACACATACACACAAACTGGCATAATCTCTGGTTAATATTCTAATAATATCATTTAATAATCGATGAATTGAAAAGTTAACTGGCTGTCTTCTCTTTTCCTCTGTGGGGCCTTATTCTCCTCTGGGATCTCCAGTGCAATGCGTTTCTCAAGTGCCATATCAGCCAGAAGGCAGATTTTCCAGTTGGAAGGCATTCAGACCACTGCAGGGGTAAGCCCAGTACCAGCCCCCTGTGGGCAGATCAGTGTTGCTACCAGGAAGTAAGTATAGAATCATCACCATCATCATTATCACATCATCATCAATGGCTAAGAGTTCTTCATTTATTTTTTTTTTCATGGTACAAGGGATGGCATATTGGAACTTTCTATCATTGAACTACATCCCCATCCTTTTTTAATTTTTTTGAGACAGGGTGTCACTAAGTTGCTTACAGCCTTGCTAAGTTGCCTAGGCTGGCCTCAATCTGGTGATCCTCTTGCCTTATCCTTCCAAATAGCTGGCATTACAGGTATGCACCATGTTGCCCAACTCCTTTTATTCTTAGTCTAGTTGCCATTGAATTTGAAAGCTATTTTTTAAGTTTAATCCTAAGTCTATCTTTGATATTCCAATTAGTATCCAATTCACAGTTTTATGGGATTGACTCTGTCCTGGTTTACTAGGTGAATATATCTTTAAATTTTATTATACTTAAAACCATTTGAACTGATTGAAAACTTAGGAAAATTAGTTTGAATTGATTGAAAGCTTGGAAAAATTAGGTTTAGTTCAGTATGTGGTCTAGAAAATGTATGCACTCTATCTTGGTTTTTAACTATAAATCAAGTATATTTCATGCCTCCGAATTGGACAGATTTCTCTGTTTGACATGTGTCATGGCAAAGGCATGCTATTTTGTTCTTGGATTCTCCATTATTTTGAAAAGATTTCTAAAGCCTAACACTACGATTAGCCCATCTTTCCCATAAGTACTGCACTGTCGATTGTTAATCATTACATTTAGATTGAGCATCAGGATCATAAAGATTCCCTGCCTTCTGTGCACCCTTCCACCCACTGCCCAGAATCAGGAGAGGGTATTTTGGTTCATCTGCTTCCCTGGTGTGAGCAGGACTGTTCAGACAGAAGGGACATGGTCCTCCTCCTCTGTCAACTCAGAACTCTGCCAGACATCATTCCTGCTCGAGAGGGGATCCCAGCCACATGCTCTGTAACTCATTAATCCTCAATAGTGACTAATGCCTCAAAACCCAGCCCTTGTCTTTGGAGTCCAGGGGTGTAATTTCATTGGAATGTTTCTGTTGACTTGTTCTCTGCCTTTCTTTTCACCTGTCTGTTATGCTTAGCTCTGCTCTCCTGCACTTGTTAATTCTAGTCCTTTGGTGTGACCCAAACTAAAGAAGATGCCTCAGGTATGGACTCTGTACCTATTTGACTTCTCCTGGTGTGTTCTGATAGCTCATCCTCTACTATTAATATATTAGATCAAACCTACCATTTCTTGGGTGCCATATATATATATATATATATATATATATATATATATATATATAACATTTATTGCTACTAACGATCTAACCAGCTAGATGGTGTCATTCCCATTTTTTAGATGAAAGGTCAGAGAGGCTGAATCCCTTGCCTTGCAGCTAGAAATCAGATTAAACCTGGTCTGACTCCAAAGCCTCTGTTTCAAGGACTTCCAGCTCCCATTCATATTGCCCCAGTCAGACCCTCATGATGTCAGGAAATTCTCAACTTCCCAAACCAGTCTATTTAAGTTCATTTTACTAATAAAAATAATAATGCCTGTGTGTCTTGTAGGTGGTGTAATGAAGTGAAAGGAAGAAGAGAGTGGATAGCCAGAAAGTTTGGAAATCACTCCGACTACACTAAAGGAACACTTTGGGTTCCAAATGAGATGTTTCCCTCAGGATGACTTTTTCCATAAGGGTGTGACCTTACCACCACCCTTGTCATTGGGTGAATGGATTGAACCCTGTGACTGAACCTGACTGAGGAGATTCCTTTCCGGTTCATGACCCTAATCTTGGAGATGAAGAGTCTTTAATCATAGTTCCTTGAGTAACTGAAGAGCCGGAGGTATCAGAGTGAGACAACGGGGTGGAGGGCTTGATCCTCATTTTATCAAACAATTCAGAGTAGACCTTCATTCTAGAAGTTGTTACAAGATAGCATTTTTGGTAAAAGAAAATAATTTCCTCCCCAGTCCATTGTCTTGTGCTACCCCGTATTCCTGATCCATTGAAAAAAAACCTGTCTAGGCCACCAGAGGACAAGCCTATGTCTATGTACAGTAGAGGCAAGTTCATTCCTCCTTCTTCCAGAAAGCATTTGACACAGTACAAATAATAACAAGAGGCACCCTCAGTGACAAATTTTTCCCCCAGCAGTGATAATATCTTTGCTGTGTTGTCCCCGGAACTCTGAAAATAATCCTGAGGGTCTCAAGCAGGTCTTTTCACAGAAGCTGAAAGCTGAGAGTCTCAAGTGTAATTCTCAAGGTTGCTATAAGAAGTGGCATTGATGGAAGATCCACAGGACACTTTTCATAGGGCAGCTAGAGGAGATTGTTAAATCCAGGACTGTGAAGAAAAGGGTTTCAATTCTGAGCCTTCCAAGCAAGTTTTAAGGAAAGTGACTGTTCATCCTTTACTGATTACAAATGAAGGAGACGAAGCCATGCTTGCCTCAGAATCCTCTTCTTGCATTGATTTGTACTTAGGGATGAGGGTGGTAATTGGGGGAGGGAGACCAAAGCTTCTTGTTTCTTAGTTGTACGTAATGCTTGCTCAGGAAATATGAGCAAATGTCTCACAATCTTTATCATCATGTATTTATTGTCTTTCTGGTTGACTGTACAGAGACTATCATATCTACAAAAATAAAATGATGCCTCTGTGGAGAGTCTTTCATAATGAGATTTCTGGGCCAAGTCATCTTCCCCCTAATTTGCAGAGATGAGAATGAAAACCAAGAGAGGTCACTAGTTGAAGAATAAGTCATCAGCAGAGAAGCTGACAGCTCAGCCTTCTTCAAACTGGCTTGTAGCCAAGAGACGGGCTCAGTGCAAGACCCAGGTGTCACTCCAAGCCCTCAGTATGCATCCTTTACTGCAATGGGCACATGTGGTTAGCACTGAATACAGGAGTGGGATAGAACAAGTGTAGTCACTGAATTAGTTGCAATTTGAAATCTATTAGTTGCCTTAATGATTAACAAACATCCACTTAATATCTATATGCCAAATATTGCACCTTACATCAAGGAGGGGATGCAAAGGTTATGACGTTTCAACACAACTATGCAGAAGAAAGGACAGCATAATCTGTACTTTGCCTTTGTTAACAAATAAGCATGAAACCGTTAAAGAATGAAGCGGAGAATGTCTTCAAAATGGCAAAGAAAGGAGAATGAAGGGAACACTAAAGAAAATGAGTTCTGTTCTCTTGGCTGTGTAGTCAGGCTGAGTTCTTTTTAAAATTTTATTTGTTCTTTTAGTTATACATGAGAATAGAACGTATTTTGACATATTATACATACCTGGAGTCTATCTTCCCATTTTTGTGGTTGACGTGATGTGGAGTTACACTGGTCGTGTATTCATATATGAACACAGGAAACCTGTATCCAATCCATTCTACTGTCTTTCCTATTCCCATCCCTCCTCCCTTCCCTTCATTCCCCTTTGTCTAATCTAATGAATGTCTATTCTCCTCCCACCCTTATTGGGGGTTAGTATCAGCATACCAGAGAGAACATTTGGCCTTTGGTTTTTTGTGATTGGCTTCAGGCTGAGTTCTGGAGGAGGGTGGACAAAGACTGCTTCAGAGAGGAGGGGAAGCCATATAGAAATGCTATAGTTAAGGCAAAGAGACGAGGATCTTCAGGTAAGTGAAGAACTAGGCAAAGAAGGAACATAATTGGATCCATAGGGATCTAGGTGCTGCAGCAGGTGATGAAGTTGAAGGAGAGTGGAGTGGGATGGTAAGGAGCTACACACAGGGTCTGAATCAGATATGAACCGATTCTTGAAGCAGCTGCTCACAGTATCGATCAGCATAAAAACAACTGAAACCAAAGAAACCCATAAGAAGACAGTTCCAATAGTCTAATATTGAGAAATGAAAGCTGAACTAGTGTGGCTATCTTTGGAATGGTGAAAAGGATCCTAAAACAAAGTGGACAAATAATTAACTGGTTTTGGTTAAGAAATGGCTATGGGAATCGAGGAGTGATACTGAATGTATTTTTGTTGCAACTTGGAAGGTTTTTTTTTTGTATCAGGGATTGAACTCAGGGGCACTCGACCACTGAGCCACATCCCCAGCCCTATTTTGAATTTTATTTTAGAGACAGGGTCTCACTGAATTGCTTAGCACCTTGCTTTTGCTGAAGCTGGCTTTGAACTCTTGATCCTCCTGCCTCAGCCTCCGTAGTGGCTGGGATTACATGCCAGGTGCAACTTGAAATTTTTGAACTTAGTTCAATGTCCTTATTTTATAATTGAAGAAACCAGGGCCTGATGAAAGTGGTGAAGAAGTTGTACCTATACACATATACATAGGCTAATGAACTTCAATTAGTTCTTTATCTAGAAAATTAACAAAATATATTTTAGGTTTCAGACACAGAAATTTCTGCAATATAATTGGGAGATCAGAGGAAACAGAAAACCAGATTGGCCTTGTGACCTCTGCACTGATTCCAGAAAACTTGACCTCTACTAATCCCCAATTTTCAGAGGACTTGGTAGACAATGAGTTACTTACTTTGTGTAGGATTCATGGAAAAGCCAAAAAGATCCAAAAAGCCCTCAGGTTCCAAAAAGTTGGGAAACATTTGGGGTTGAAGGACTGGAGGGATCCTGGAGCTGCACCCTGTCCCCCAAGCTCCAAGATCTGGGAACAGTCAGGCTGGTTGGAGAAGCTGGCTTGTTTTCCAGAATGTTGCATTCTGGTCTGGGTCATCTGGCCTCCGCTCAGATTCACTTCTGCTTCATACACTGTGATTACCCACAATGCTTCAGCCAGCACCATATCTCCACACCACATTTTATTATTTTTTTAAAAAAAGTTTAAATCCTTTTTCATGGGATGGGAATGCATTTCATTTAGTTTTATTTAAAATACATTGTTAGAGCTGTGCTCGACAAATCTGCCAAATACTATAAATATGTATGAGTTTGCAGTGGCCTCCTACACCCATGGAGAGGCCAGTTTTTGGATGGTTAACAGACACGGAGAATTTTAAGTACATCCTGTTCCACTAAAGCTTTTTTCCCCATTCTGCGCTCCCTCCTTTACTCCCTCCTCTTCACCACCCTCCTTCCACCCCAGAAGAAAAATAATTGCTATGAGGGCTGAGCCTGGGCATAACTGATTTCTTCTTTCTTTTCCTTTAAGTGTTGCAAAACCTTAAAATCATAAGGGAATAACAGCCCTCCCCCAGCATACTAATACAGCTCTCCTCTGGCAAACAGGAAACTATCCCAGAGCTGTGGGCTCCTGAGCCAGGAAATTGGTCTTTGCTGCTCTGGCTACCTTCCCCACAGGTTCTTCCTGGCTATTCAATGCAGTTAAAAATAGTAACCACCAAAACCAGAAGAAAAGATGATTTCATTGTCTAACCACTGTAACTTGCGGCCTGATTTGGGTGGTTGCAGATGGGGCTAATCCCCTGACTCGGCACCCTGAGAATTCTTGTAGGGTCAAAGTTGGTCAGTCCAGCAGATTTCAACACCTGGTATCTCCGAGGAGCCAGCTCATCTCAGGAGGGAGGTGAATCAGGCATAGCTGGCTCACCACACGTGTGCACACATGTGCACGCACATACTATCAGGTGAGGCAGCCATGGAAATCTAAGATCTCCCCTTGGCAGGGCCTGTGTTCAGTACAGATGGCACAATGCCCACCCCAGCCTGGGAAAGTGAGTCTGTGGGCAAAACCTCCCTGCTGCCTGAGCCAGTCACTCCTGCTATGCTCTGGAGAATGTGCATCCTCACCTCACTCTGTCAGGTAAAAGGATTTGTAGAATATTCTCAATTCCGCTCAGCATAGGGAACTGTCAGAGTGATGGGTATGGAAGGCACCAAGGGGCTCTGAAGGCTAAAAGAAGAGAGAAATAGTTTGAGAAGTTATGCCTTCTCAAAGGGTCATCAACATTAGTCTTGAAGAATGAAAGAAAAATTAATTTTTATTATAAAGTGTTCTTCACTACTGCTTGACATGCCAATTAAAATTCTCCAAGTCATAGGTCAGTTCATAGTTATGAAAGATCCACATCCTTTGGTATATGGCTCATGGTCCTAGTTTTGCTTAATTTGCTACTCTATCAAATAAGTGGATTTAAAAATAATTAGTATGTGTGTGGTATCTCCCAAGGTGTTGTGGTGATATAGAAGATACATAAGATCTGTTTACTGTTTTTGAGGATTATGTCAGTCAGCTTTGCATTACTATAACAAAATACCAGAGATAATGAACTTATAAAGAGAAGGTTTATTTTTGGCTCACAGTTTTGGAGGTTTTCGTCCATGATTGGTTGGCCCTGTTGCTTTGGGCCTGTGCTGAGGCAGTGCATCATGGTGTATTGCAGAGCAAAATTATTCATTTTGTGGCTTGGGAGCAAAAAAAAAGTGGAAGGGGCTGGGGTCCCACTAAAAGGGCACACCCCCCAATTACATAAGGAGCTCTCACTAGGCCTCTTAAAATTTCCACCACCTCCCAAAAGTGCCATTAGGGGAAAAAGCCTTGAACATAGAGGTCTTTGGGGGACATTCCAAATCTGAACTATAGCAAAGACTTTATAGTTTAGTTAAGGAGAGGGAACTACTCAGCTAAAGTAAACTGGATACAAACCATGCCTAGCATTCGACCAATAAGTACTAAGCACCTACCATGGTCTGCTCTGGGGAATTGAGCCATGAAGAAAGAATCAAAGAAATGCCTGCACTCCAGGGACTTATGTGGTTATACATGAGGCTGGTGATGGCCAGGATAAAGAAGGAAATATGCAATATGCTGGGTCATTAGGGAGGAAAATCAAGCAACAAAAGCATAGAGGGAGTGCTGGGGGAGGCAACCAGCAAAGTTCTCACTGAGAAGGTGATGTGAGGAATAATGTGTAAGAAGCAAGTCCAGTCGCCTCTCAGCATCCCAGGGGGAGTGGTACCAGGATCTCCTCAAATACTGAAATCTGGGATGTTCAAGTCCCTTATACAAAATGTCATAGTGTTTGCATGTAATCCACTCACATCCTCCCATATACCTTTTTTTTTTTTTTTGCACCATCCTGAGGATTGTTAGGATTGTTAGCCATGCTAGGCAGGCTCTGTACCACTAAGCTATATCCTCAGACTTTTAAATTTTATTCTGAGACAAGATCTCCCTAAGTTGCCTAGACTGGCCTCAAACTTCAGTCTCTCAAGTAGCTGGGATTACAGGTGTGTGCTACTGCACCCATCTCCCATACACTTTGAATCATCCCTTAGATTACTTACAACATTTAATTCAATGTCAATGCTATATAAATAATTGGTTTACCATATTGTTTAGGATTAAGAAAAAGTTCTCTGTATACAGGATGGACACAATTTTTTCCTCCAAATATTTTCAATCTCCATTGGTTAAATGTGCAGATGCAGAGCGTGCAGATATGGGAGGCTGACGGTGCACAAATTATACGGCCTATCAGGGACAATACTCTAACACAGAGGCAGATCAGTGAAGAGACAGAGAAAATTCATGCAGGAGTGAGGTTAAATCTAAATGTTTGAAAATGGAAAAAGCTTTATCTATTTAGAAGAAGAGAATAAGAGAGATCAAATTGATATAACCATGAAATTCTGTACAGTGCAATGAATATTTTCTATGTCCCATGTGTTTCACATTTTAAGGAAAAACATTTTGTCTAATTCTACATTTGGGCAGATATGTCAGCATCTAGAAATGCCTGTGGATGTCTAGTGGTCCCCATCACTGCACCTAGGCTGCAGGGCAATACAAGTGGGGGCTGCTCCTCGTTCTAGCAGTGCTCATGGGGAGTGGCCAGGATAGAGGGGGGCAGTGGCTTTGCCTTCAGCCAGAGGGATAGGGTTCCAGGCCTGCTTGACCACTTCCTAACCCTATGACCTGACACCTACCTACTTCTCTGAGCCTCAGTTTCCGCATTTCTAAATTGAGAACGTTACCTTTTTGTAAAACTTGTTGTAGGCACATATTAAGTGCTCAGTAAGTCATACCCATTATTATCATGATCATGATACCACAACAATGTGAAATAAAGTCACGGCACCTTGCTGTTGTGAAATGCTGTCCTAAGTAGAGGAGTGCTGACCTCGGTCATCATGGAACCCTCAGCCTGGGGTAAGTGACTAAATGGGGGACAGAGAGAGGTTAAGGTTATCTTGTTCATCTGATACTGGAGATGTGGTTGGATGGAACACTCTGACCTGGGGTCACTACGGCAGAGCACTTTTAGGGCCTTGTGGTGACTTCCAGGGAAGGGGAGTCTACAAGAGGCAGGAAGAAGGTACGTGGTGCTCACTGAAGAGTAGGTCTGAAACAGGCATCCGCCAAGGGACCACAGGCTCCTGGAAACCTTCCTTCCAGAATGTTCTGGTTCATCATGGAGTTGAAGTGTTACTTAGGATGGGCCTGGGGAGAGGGTATTGGTATTTCTGAACTCCTCATGCACTTTCTCTCCTCCTTTCTTATTGACCTTGATGGTCACCCATGTGAACACTGAATGCCATATAACAATCTGATAATGCCTACTGTGAAACTGAGAAGTTTCAGACATTTAAAACTGGCCTGAATAAGGCCTGAGGTAATCTACAGTACATGAGTCAAGAAGGCCAGAAACCCCAAAGAAGGTTGGGAAATGAAGCCTGGGGCAAAGCACACTGAGTATATCAGAGCAAATTAGAAGTTCAGAGAGTGCAACAGAAGCTGACACCCTCTGGGTGGTGGGAAGGCCAGGACCTGCTGCAAAGGCCACAGGTTCTTGAATGTCGACGTCCTTGTCCATTGGGCTGCCCAATTCCGAGCTCTGGTCTCCCTTTCAGCACAGAGTTGGGATGCTTCTGGTTTTCTACATGGTTCCTCCCATCCACAGTCTAGATTCTCTATCAAGATGGTGACCCAGGATTCTCTTTGTCTTCCTACAGGTTTCATAAACAGGCCTTCAAATACTTGCTGATTCACTGATCAGCAAGGCATTTACTAGGACTTCTTAAATCTGAATCTATTTTTAGTGTTTATTAAACATGAATGACATGCTAGGCACTTGGCTTTACCTGCATCATCTTACCTTTTTCTCATAAACATTTAATGATGCATGTACTCATATCTGTTTTGCAGAGGAGGAGACTTAGCCTTGGGGGAGGTTATGTAATATGCCCTTCACAGTTAGTAAGAAGTAGGGCCAAAATTCAGACTCAGGTTCTGCCTGACACCAATATCTGTGCATTTGAACACCATGCCTTATGGCCTCAGTGTCCACTACTGTTTAAGTCTTGACTGGTTTATGTCTGTAAAAGTGGGTTTCTAAAGATTGGAGATGAGTGATTTACTAGGGGAATGGGGTAGGGAGATCACCTATTTGTAGTACATTCATATAATACAAATACATTTTTACCATCTTTCCTTCACTTATAAACACATTTCATTCAATACTAGAGCACTAATCTTGCTTAGGAATGCTTAAGCATGGTTGGTAATTTGAATTCAGAGACACACAACCATCCCTGCTTTCCAGGATCTTAACATCTAATAGAAAAAGAGAGACAGACAAGTAAATGAATATTGGGATATTCTTGTGATGACCTTAAAGATACATGTTCTCAAAGGCCATGGGAGCACCCATTGAGGGACAAAAGGGACTAAGTGGGTGTTCCTGGGAAAGTCGATGTCCAAGCTGAGTGTTGAAGACCAGGTCAGGCCAAGAAGACCACACCAGGAGGAATGACATTTCACCAGGGCAGGAAACAGAAGACTTGGAGGTTTCAGACTTGGCACAGAGTTCTATATGGATGGGCTAGAAGACATGAATTGGAGATGAGGAAAGGGTAAGAGGTGGGATTGGAAGAATATGAAGGTCAGAAAGTGGAAGGGTCTTGCATGCTGGCCAAGTGGGTAGTGGTATCCTAAAAACAATGGGGTGCCATTGAATTGCTTGACATAGAGGAGAGATGCAGTAGTTTTAGAAAACAGCTCTGAGAATCGCAGAGAAGAATTAGAAGAGGTGTCTGGTGTCAAGGAAACCAGAGAGGAAGCAATTACAGGGATCCTGGAGCGACCAAGGGGCAGGACTGCAGAGCATTTTGATTTGGGGAGAGTGCTTTCAACACCAAGCCACTCTTCATCCCCAATCAGGAAATACATATTATGCCTTTATCTTAATATTAGCAATGTGACATTTAAAATAAATTGATATTTCTTTCTTATACCTAATGCCTTTTGATTATAATTAATAGTCTACAGATGTTACAGCAAGTCTTTAGTGGCAGGTACTGTTCAAGGTCCCTACGGGTGTCATCTCATGTCATCTTCCTATCAACCTTCTAGATAGATCTTATTGTCATCCTCTCATAAAGAAGTAGAGGTAGCGCCAGGCTGGGAGGGCGATGGGGCCACCAGCAGGGAAACGCTGACGCGTGGCACGGTGAGAAGGCCAGGCCTAGGCTCCTCCTGCTGGAGCACACCTCGCACATCTTGAGCCGCTGAACCGCTGGCCTATGCACGGGCCTCTTGGTCAGTGGCTGGAGTCTGCAGTGGTCCGAGCCGGGCCGAGGTTGAGGCCAGTGGAGAGGAGCTGTCCCTGCCTGCGTGCGGGTGCTGAGAGCTTAAGCAACTGTGGGCATCCCACAGTCTTAGGCTGAGACAGGATCCAAACCATGGGGCTAGGTCTTCTCAACGTTTCACTGCTCCAATGGCCTTTGTCTTTACGTTGTGCATTGATATGTGCTACACAGTTCAGAAAACAAGACACTAGGACCATTTATCGGCTACATCGACACATCGAAGGTACATTTATCCTTTCATTAAATACACAGCGTTTGGGGCTGGGGTTGTGGCTCACTGGTAGAGTGCTTGCCTAGCATGTGTGAGGCACTGGGTTCAATTCTCAGCACCACATAAATAAACAAACGAACGAAAAAACAAATAAATGTATTGTGTCCATCTACCAAAAAAAAAATTAAAAAAAAAATACACAGTGTTTGAGTTCAGTATGGTTTTATGCAGATCAGTTTCAAAACTCCCAAGGCACACACTTTGTTGTTGCTTTTCTTTTCTGTATTTATTTGAAGACTCATATTAAAGTTTCAGAATTGCTCTGAACCGAGAGTTCCAGAGCAGAAGCATTGAACCGTGACTGTTATAGTTTGAAACATCAAACAATGAGGATTGGGAGATGCAGAACAGGGACCATGAAGGAGCAAGACACAGTGGTTTGAGAGCTGAAGTGATCAGATCTGTTGAAGTCCCCACCAAGCACAGGCAGCCCCTGTGCATACCTCTGAGGGGCCTTTTCCCCACCAGCAGGTGTCCACGATGGCTATAGACACAAGCACATCCAGCTCACTGGCTACTAAAATGCCTCAAAGCAAGATCAAACAAAAGAAAAAGTCTTCCAATGACTTTTTTTTCCCCCCCTAACAAAACAAAACTAATAGTCATCCATGAAAAAGGCCCAAAAGAAACCTCAGGTCAGTGCCCTTGGGGGGCCCAGGCTCGGGAGGACTCTAGGGTGAGGAGGAAGGGAAGAGGCAACTACAATAGCTGGTGGATGGACTTGGTGGATGGAAGTGTGGTGCTGTTCAGATGCAGGGTGAGCCAACACAGGAGCCTTCTAGGAACCAGGGCCAGTTTCCACTGGAGAGACCAAAGGGGGCTCAGCGCTGAAGTTTAAATCTGCTTCCCTAAAGCAAAGGATTTTTTTAGATATTACCTTAGATATTCCCTAAGGGATAGCTTAGGTTTCCTGGCTTGGTTCTTTACCCAAACCCAAATTCCCTCCTGCTCTAGGACTTAGTATGCTGCTTGCTCGTCAATACACTGTTGGGGTACCAGAGAGGATCCCCAGGCCTATGGCCGCAAGACAGCCAGATGGGGTGTGGGGCCCCTGTCCTCCCTGACTCAGCCCCCAGGGTGCCTGCTCCCAACCACACATAAGCAGAGCTCAGGCCTCCACTCCAGGCTCACAGGCATGCTCATGGCAGCCAGCTGGGACACTTGGCACAATTCTGAAATGATACACATGTTTCTATTGAGATACTGAAAGTACTTTAGGGAAATGGAACCAAGCCAAATGAGCTCAGTGAAAGGAGCATTTATCCTCTCTGGTGACAGATATTACCTGGTCCATTTTATAGAGGTAAATCTGGCTACAGTGTCTTAAATAACCTCTGTTAGATTAATTTTGGCAACTTTTCGTTCAGTTCATTCAGTTTTCAGTGTTCACAATCAGAACCACAACCTTAGTGCAATAGTATATTTATTTATTTTTTAAATTTATTTTTTAGTTTTAGGCGGAAACAATATCGTTGTTTTTTTTTTTTTTATGTGGTGCTGAAGATCGAACCCAGTGCCCCACGCATGCTAGGCGAGAGCACTCTACCACGGAGCCACCACCCCAGCCCCAGTATATTTATTTTTTATAGTAATTTTGGTAGTTGTACAAGAAATTGAAGGATTGTGTGAAAGTGCAAATCACAGGAACTTTTTTGTTTTGTTGTTTTTAATAAAGTCTAAAAGGAAATCACAAAAGTAAGAACGACATGGATGATGTGAATGTGTGTAGTCATACAGACTGTAGTGTGAAACATTGTATTTAAAAAACAAAAATAGGTCCTGCTCAGCTCTAATATATTTATAATCCAGTGAATTTTGTGGACTGATTTAGTAATTTACCATCATGTAAAAAATGATTTCTGTAGAAAAATGCATTCAAAACTTAGAAAAATTGCAGAAAATCCTTTAGAATTCAGCTTAGATATAAGTTAGGAGTCTGTTTGTTTAATAGATATTTTAATTGAATTATAAAAATGAAACTGATTAAAAAAAAGACTTTACGTATAAATGTTTTCATATTTTCCATTTTTACCACTATTAAATATTGCCAGTTCTTTATCCATTCATCTAGGTTGGTCCCACAGTTTAGCTATTGCGAATTGTGCTGCAATAAGCATTGATGTGGCTGTTTTTAAGTCCTTTGGGTATAGACTGAAGAGTGGGATAGCTGGGTCAAATGGTGGTTCCATTCCCAGTTTTCCAAGGATCCTCCGTACTGCTTTCCATATTGGCTGCACCAGCAATGTATGAGTGTGCCTTTTCCCCTACATCCTCGCCAACACTTATTGTTGTTTGTATTCTTAATAGCTGCCATTCTGACTGGAGTGAGATGAAATCTTAGAGTAGTTTTGATTTGCATTTCTCTAATTGCTAGAGATGTTGAATATTTTTTTCATATATTTGTTGATTGATTGTATATCATCTTCTGAGAAGTGCCTGTTTAGTTCCTTGGCCCATTTATTGATTGGGTTATTTGTTTTTTTTGGTGTTAAGATTTTTGCGTTCTTTATATATCCTAGAGATTAGTACTCTATTTGACATGCGTGTGGTAAAAATTTGTTCCCAAATTGTAGGCTCTCTATTCACTTCATTGACTGTTTCTTTTACTGAAAAGAAGCTTTTTAGTTTGAATCCATCCCATTTGTTGAATCTTGGTATTAATTCTTGTGCTATAGTAGTCTTATTAAGGAAGTTGGGGCCTAATCTGACATGATTGAGGTTTAGGCCTACTTTTTCTTGTAATAGATGCAGTGTCTGTGGTTTAATTCCTAGGTCCTTGATCCACTTTGAATTGAGTTTTGTGCATGGTGAGAGATAGGGGTTTAATTTCATTTTGTTGCATATGGATTTTCAGTTTTCCCAGCACCATTTGTTGAAGAGGCAGTACTTTCTCCAATGTATGTTTTTGGTGCCTTTGTCTAATATAAGAAAGCTGTAATTATGTGTTTAGTCTCTGTGCCCTCTATTGTGTACCATTGGTCTACAAGTCTATTTTGGTGCCAATACCATGTTGTTTTTGTTACTATTGCTCTGAAGTATACTTTAAGATCTGGTATAGTAATGCCACCTGCTTCACTGTTCTTGCTAAGGATTGCTTTGGCTATTCTGGGTCTCTTATTTTTCCAAATGAATGTCATGACTACTTTTTCTATTTATATGAGGAATGTCATTGGGATTTTGATTGGAATTGCATGAAATCTGTATAGTGCTTTTGGTAGTAGGTCATTTTGACAGTATTAATTCTGCCTATCTAAGAACAAGCTAGATCTTTCCATCTTCTAAGGTCTTCTTTAATTTCTTTCTTTAGCATTCTATAGTTTTCATTTTAGAGGTCTTTCACCTCTTTTTGTTAAGTTGATTCCCAAGTATCTAATTAATTAATTTATTTATTTTTGAGGCTATTATAAATGGGGTAGTTTTTCTCATTTTCCTTTTAGAGGATTTGTCACTGATATACAGAAATGTCTTTTATTTTGGGGTGTTGATTTTGTATCCTGCTACTTTGCTGAATTCACTTACTAGTTCCAGATGTTTTCTGGTGGAATTTTTTGGGTCTTCTAGGTATAGAATCATATTGTTGGCAAATAGTGCTAATTTGTGTTCTTCTTTTCCTATCTGTATCCCTTTAATTTCTTTCGTCTGTCTCATTGCTCTGGCCAGTGTTTCAAGAAATATGTTAAATAGAAGTGGTGAAAGAGGGCATCCCTGTCTTGTTTCAGTTTTTAGAGGGAATGCCTTCAGTTTTTCTCCATTTAGAATGATGTTGGCCTGAGGCTTAGCATAGATAGCTTTTACGATGTTGATGTATGTTCCTGTTATCCCTAGTTTTTCTAATCTTTTGAACATGAAGGTATGCTGTATTTTGTTGAATGCTTTTTCTGCATCTATTGAGATGATCATATGGTTCTTATCTTTAAGTCTATTGATGTGATGAATTACATTTATTGATTTCTGTATGTTGGACCAACTTTATACCCCTGGGATGAACCCCACTTGATTGTGGTATATTTTCTTTTTGTATTCGATTTGCCAGAATTTTAGCATCTATGTTCATTAGAGATATTGGTCTGAAGTTTTCTTTCTTTGATGTGTCTTTGTCTGGTTTTGGAATCAGGGTGATATGGGTCTCATAGAATGAGTTTGGAAGTGCTACCTCTTCTTCTATTTCCTGAAATAAATTGAAGAGTATTGGTATTAGTTGTTCTTTAAAGGTCTTGTAGAACTCAGCTGTGAATCCATCCTGTCCTGGGCTTTTCTTGGTTGGTAGGCTTCTGATGACATCTTCTATTTCATCACTTGAAATTGATCTGTTTAAATTGTGTATATTATCCTGATTCAATTTGGGCAAATCATATCACTCTAGAAATTTGTCTATGCCTTTGATATTTTCTATTTTATTGGAGTAAAAGTTTTCAAAAATAATTTCTAATTATCTTCTGTATTTCTGTAGTGTACTGTTGGATATTTCATTTTTCATCATGTATGTTATTAATTTGAGTTTTCTCTCTCCTTTTCTTCATTAGCATGGCTAAGGGTCTATCAATTTTATTTATTTTTTCAAAGAACCAATTTTTCATTATGTCAATTTTTTTCAATTGTTTCAATTTCATTGATTTCAGCTCTAATTTTAATTATCTCTTGTCTTCTACTGCTTTTGGTGTTGATTTGTTCTTCTTTTTCTAGGACTTTGAGATGTAATGTTAAGTCATTTATTTGTTGACTTTTTCTTCTTTTAAGAAATAAACTCCATGCAATGAACTTTCCTCTTAGCATTGCCTCATAGTGTTCCAAAGATTTCGATATGTTGTATCTGCATTCTCATTCACTTCTAAGAATTTTTAAATCTCCTCCTCTATGTCTTTTGCAATCCATTGTTCATTCAGTAGCATATTATGTAATCTCCAGGTGTTGGAATAGCATTTATTTTTTATTTTATAATTGATTTCTAATTTCATTCCATTATGATCTGATAGAATGCAGTGTAGTATCTCTACTATTTATATGTGCTAAGAGTTTCTTTGTGACCTAATATTGGTCTATTTTAGAGAAGGATCCATGTGCTGCTGAAAAGAAAGTGTATTCACTTGTTGAAGAATGAAATATTCTATATATGTCAGTGAAGTCTAAGTTATTGATTGTATTATTCAGCTCTATAGTTTCTTAGTTCAGCTTTTGTTTGGAAGATCTATGTAGTGGTGAAAGAGGTGTGTTAAAGTCACCCAGAATTATTGTGTTGTGGTCCATTTGACTCTTGAACTTGAAAATTTGTTTGATGAATATAGGCACTCCATTGTTTGGGGCAAATATGTTTATTATTGTTGTCTTTCTAATCCTTAAGCAGTATGAAATATCCTTCTTTATCCCTGTTGATTGACTTTGGCTTGGAGTCTACTTTATTTGATATGAGGATGAAAACCCCTGCTTGCTTCTACAGTCCATATGAATGGTATGATTTTCCCAATTTTTCACCTTCAATCTGTGGATGTCTTTTCCTATGAGATGAGTCTCTTGGAGGCAGCATATTGTTGGGTGTTTTTTTTTTTTTTTAAATTCATTCTTCCAGTCTATGTCTTTTGATTGGTGAGTTTAAGCCATTAACATTCAGGGTTATTATTGAGACATGATTTGTATTCCCAGCCATTTTTATTTATTTTTGGTATTTATCTTGATTTGGTCTCTCCTTTGATTAGTTTTTCCTTTAGTGTAATACCTCCCTTTGCTGATTTTCATTGTTGTTTTTCAATTCCTCTTCATGGAATATTTTGCCAAGGATGTTCTGTAGTGCGGGCTTTCTAGTTGTAAATTCTTTTAAATTTGTTTATCATGGAAGGTTTTTATTTCATCATCAAATCTAAAGCTTAATTTTGCTGGATATAAGATTCTTGGTTGGCATCCATTTTCTTTCAGAGCTTGGTATATGCTATTCCAGGATCTCCTGGCTTTGAGGGTCTGGGTTGAAAAATCTGCTGAGATATAAATTGGTCTCCCCCTATATGTGATCTGATTCCTCTCTCTTGTGACCTTTAAGATTCTATTCTTATTCTGTATGCTAGGCATTTTCATTATAATGTGCATTGGTGTAGATCTGTTGTAATTTTGTACATTTGGTGTCTTGTAAGCCTCTTGTATTTAATTTTCCAATTCATTCTTCATGTTCGGGAAATTTTCTGATATTATCTCATTGAAAAGATTGTGCATTTCTTTGGTTTGAAACTCTGTGCCTTCCTCTATCCCAATAACTATTAGATTTGGTCTTTTGATGCTGTCCCATAATTCTTGGGTGTTCTGCTCATGGTTCCTTACCATCTTCACTGTGTGTTCAACTTTATTTTCCAGGTTTTATACTTTGCCTTCATTATCACATTCTGTCTTCCAAGTGACCTAGTCTGTTGGTGATGCTTTATATTGAGTTTTTTTTTTATTTGGTTTATTGTCTCCTTCATTTCAAGGATTTCTGATTTTTTTTTTCAGAATCTCTATCTCTTTCTTGAAGGAATCTTTTGCTACCTGTATATACTCTCTTATCTCTTTGTCAGAGTGATCGTCTTTTTGCCTGTATTTGCTCATTTAGGTCATTCTTTAATTCAGAGATCATTTTAATTATGAACACTCTGAACTCCTTCTCTGACATTTCATCTACTGCACTGCCCATGAGTTCTGTTATTGTAGTATAGGGGCACTTTCCTCCCTTGTTTTTTTCATGTTGTCTATGTGATTTCCTTTCTTGCAGTGTGGATCTGAGGTATTATAATTTCTACCCTATAATCTTATAGTATCTGTGCAGATTATCTGTACCTCACCTTGGTGTTGGGCTTCCAGACCCAGCCAGTGTCCCGGGATGGATGCTACTGCAACTATAGGAGGTGGCAGCAATAGCAGGAGATAACTTGAGATGGCAGTAGAGGTGCCCCAAATGGATGCAACATCTTTTGGGAATGGGGCTGAAAGGTGGGCCTTACACTGGTTTAGGATGTGTGCTCCAAGATGCAACTGCTTCTAGGCCCTGTCATCCCAAGGTAGAGGCTACTGCATAGGGGAAGCTATGGGGATGGCTACAGTGTCTCAAGATGGAAGTGGGTTAGACCTGGACTCCCAGGTGGTGGTGGGAGTGGGTGGATCCAAGCTTACTCTGGGCCCTGGCTCCTGCACAGGTTAGTGAGGTGGGTCTGGGCCAGGCCTGAGCTCCAGTGGGGCTCTGTCAGTGGCTGGTTGGACCCAGGCCTACCCTGGGCCCTGGCTCCCGCACAGGTCAGCAGGTGGGTCTGGGCCAAGCCTGACTCCAGTGGGTGTCTGCCGGTGGGTGGAGGCCATCCTGGGAAAGATTTTTTTTTTAATTTTAAAAAAATGTTTAGTTTATAAGATGTTTTCATTGATGTTACTCTCTTTATATTCTCATATATTCCAGTGGGTACAGAATTATTATCCCCATATTGTAGTTGATAAAACCAGATTCAGAGAATCTGAAGTCATTCAATGAAGTGCCTGGTTTGGTCTGAATGCTCTGAATTTATCTTTTTTACTTCTTAATTTATTGACCCTGTACTCAGGTGGCAAATGACATCACATGACAGTATTTGGTGAGTAGAACTTCAGAGAAACAAATTGTTTGACTCCCTGGCTGTTTTTGCTTTGACATCCAACCCAACCCATTTAAAAACCACTTGAAGTACCTACTGGATGTTCCAAGATGCCCATCTGACCTGTGGGGAGCAAGTGGTGGACAGAAGGATGGGCACAGTGGATCTGAAGGTGAGATGGTATGTGTGGGGAGTCATCCCGGAGGTATGGACAGAGCACTCTGGCTCATGGGGAGTGACTAATCATTCTGGTTTGGGCAGGGTGGAGGGATGGGGCCAGCTTCACAGAGAATGTGACATTTGAACTGGCAATGGAGGAAGAATTTCCTCAGGGAGAGAAGGGCAGGGACAATGACCACAGTGTGACTTGTTAAGTCCTTGCTATGTATTATTAATTTGCTCCTCCCCAAAACCCATGAGGTATCAACAAGTATCATCTCCATTCTATAGATGAGGAAATGAAGGCTTGGAGAGGATTTTCACCTAAGAAGTCTGATTCCAGCTCATTCTTTCGGCCACTACACAGAACTTGACCAAGACCTCAGAGATGGGAAGGTGTCTGGGGCCAGTGAATGATAGGTTTTGCATGATTTTATTTCCCTAGCATAGTTAGATAGCAGTCATGTGATCTGATTTGACCAGATCTGTGTTTCCTATAGATGGAAACTGATTTCCTATAGATGAACTCTGATGATAGAACAGAGTAGGAGCCTCTGTCATTAGTGCCTATGGGGGCCAGCCCATAAGGCACAGGAGGGACGCAGGCCAGGTGAGACAGAGGGCTATCTCTGCTGAAAGTGCCCAGCTCCCCAGCTCCTCCCAGTTGACTGCAGCAATGTGGGAATGAAGTCCCTTTGTTGTTAGTTCTATGATTTTTTTAGGGGGGCGCGGGGTACTGGGGATTGAACCCAGGGGTTCTTTCCCACTGAGCTACATTCCAGCCCTTCTTATTTTTTATTTTGAGAGAGGGTCTTGCTAAGTTGCTAAGGGTCTCAAAAAGTTGCCCAGGCTGGCTTCAAACTTGTGATCCTCCTGCCTCAGCTTCCCGAGTCACTGAAATTACAGGTGTGTGCCACTGTGGCTGGCTTCAGTCCCTTTGATTTTTAAAGAAACTTTTGAAAAGCAAAATGTGATGCAAAATCTCCTGAATTAAACATGTAAGAAACTAATTAAAAATGTTTATTTTTTTGAGTACCATCAGGACCAAGCAAGGGATGTGTGTGGGCTGCAAGTTGACCACTTCTGTTAGGGAGGATGGATTGAAATAAAGACAGCTTAGAGGCAAGGAGACCAATGTTAGGAGCCCAGTGTGACAGTGTATACAAAGGAAGAAGATCCCAGCAAACATCCTGAGGTAGGGATGAAGAGATAGACTACATAGTATGTGGTAACTCTGGACATGAGCACACCAAAGGGAGGAGTCTAGACTTATTGTGTAGATGATGGAGCCATTAATTCACTTAATTTTTAGACAGTTATTTATTGAGTATCTACTATATCTAAGATATTTTGTTAGGAGCTAAGACTCAGGAAGGAATAAGATACAGAACCTTGCTGTGAAGGTGCTCAGAACTTAGGACGTTTGCTGGAAGATAGCACAGGGAAATTTGGGACCTGCACCCAACCGCTCTTGGGGAGCAGGGTGTCAGGAAATGCTCTGCTGAAGGAATACAGCAGAAGTGAAGGTGTGAAGAGCAGGCCAGGAATTGGGTTTTGGATTTACTGAGCAGAGTCTTAGCTTCATCTTTAGTTCTGGGATCTGATTCCCTCTTAATACTTTTAATTCATGGCATTTTGAAAATCCAGGTGTCTTGCTCGCTCCCAGGACAGAGTCCTTTCTTGCAGTCAGGTTTTGCCTGCGTCCTCTTGAAATGCTCAGTGTGAGTGTGCCCTGTGAGAGCGCAGCAGATGCTGGAGCTCCTGCTGCTGTCCACACCCTTCCCAGGTCCTGCCCTTTTGACATTCATGTTAGGTGTTGCAATATTTGTAAGATGAACCTAAGCTTATTGATTGATTTTTTTGATTGTTTACTTATTGCTATTGTGGTGGATGATCTGCTTTCTTTCAGGTATTATTATTGTATGGTGGATTAGTTATGGTGAAAACATTCTGTGTTGTTAATCACTCTGCCCTCTTCTTGAGAGTGCCCTACATTCTTATTTCAAACCTAGGTGAGGTTTTGCTTCAGTCATTCAACACGTATTTTGGGCACACTTACCGTGTGCTAGGCTCTGTTCTAGTTGTTTGGGATGCTTGACTGAATAAAGAGGGACTCCTGTGCTCAGGAAGCCTTGCTTTCCTGCAGCCTAGATGATGTGGCCGTCCCCTCCCCCCCCCCCCACCCCTGCACTGGGTTGCTCTTTCAGGATGTTTACAGATGGGTGCCCCCCTCCATTCAGTCCCCCCTCCTCTGCGAATGTGGGGCTCTGCTCTCTTTATTATTCGAGACCTTCCATTCCTCTCTCCTGGTACAGATATCCCACAGCGTGGCAGCCTCTCAGCAACTGGAGCTCCACTGTCTCAATAGAATCTGAAGTGCTTTGCCCACATTTGAAAAGTCATTATTCGAATCATTATTTATGTTTTATTTTGGAGAAGATAATGTAGCTCTATCCTAAAATCAGGTCCTTTATCCACAAAGACAAGCCTGGGATAAGGAACCCAGGGGCCACTTTCAGGGCATCATTTGGGTGGGGTGAATTCCTTGTTCAGAGAATAAGGGTGCAGAGATCTCTTGGGGTCATAAACCACCCGTGAGGAGCTATGGACCTCTGATTTGGATGGCACCCAGCTGGAGAAGACCACCGCATAAATTCAAGACCACCGCATACACCTGGAAGTCCTCTATCTGTTTGGATCATCCTGGGTCTGTGGCAGGCCCTTTATCATTCCCCCGGAACTACAAAAAGGCAATTAATATAGAAAGAAAAGTTACAGCAAAGAGTTAAAAAAATTGAGAACCTACATGCTGTTCCTTAATAGTTCTGTGGTCTTAGTAAAGTGGTTATTTTTTTCTGAGTCTCAACCTTACCTTTGCAATAAAATTTTAAAAAAGAGGGGATGCTGGGGTAGTGGCTCAGGAGTGTTCGCCTAGCATGTTCAAGGCCCTGGGTTTGATCCACAGCACCACATAAAGAAAACAATAAATAAATAAAATAAAAGTATTAAAAAAAGTTGACATACAAGAAATATGTGTCCATAAGGTGCCACGCAAATGTCAGTTGTTTTTACCATTGTTGCTATCATTGTTATTGTTATTTTTAGCAGGCTTCCCTTCTGGAGCTTACACTAATCTGGACCTGAATTCTCAGGGCTGCTCCAAGGGCTGTTCCCTTGAAGGGCAAGGACAGTCCAAGAATGGGTCCCCAGTGAGGCACTCCCTGCCTCGCCCATTAATCAACCAGCATTGGGCTGAGGAATCTGTGCAGCTGCCCCATCGCCATCAGCTAGCAATGTTATTGCTTTTGCGCTGAGGCTGGAAATTCCTTGGCAAGGACCCCACCAGCTGAGACTTGTCTGCTTCATCACACCCAGGTTGTGGCAGGTACCCCATTGTATCAGGATACTAGGAACTCGATGCTCCGTGGGGACAAATCGCTAGTACATCCGAGTTTCAGTGTGGGCTCCAGCCTGTGGAATGGACTAGGTCACATCCTGAGCCTTGGGGACTAAGGCATTAAATGAGGATACAATGATGCCATAAGTCTGGAATTTTGGGAAGTGGGTGTGCTCAAATTGAGAACACTAATGGAGCAGTCCATGGAGATTTAGCTAGAACTAAAGGATAATTTAAATCTCAGATTCCTGGCAACCAACTGGACTTATATCTTTAGGGTTAGGCAGTCCTATGTGGCTTCATGTTCCCAGATGAAAGATCAGAAGGGTAACAAGGTGAACTGTCAATCATTGTTCCTGAGACAAAAAGGAAGATGTTCAGAGAGAGCTGATTGGCATCCATTTATAATGCTTCCCATGGGTTTTTAGAATAAGAAAACTGACCATAAAATGTTAATTCTAGAAGGAACACTCAATATAATGAGAAACAACCTCTTGGAAGAAACTGAAATCTAAAGTATGCAAGTAAGTTTTCTAAGATTAAACACTACTGAGTGATGAAATCAGTACAATATGCTTGTCCAATAAATGATAGAACAGTTAATGAGTTGATGAACATGTCATTACATGTACAGATATGTTAGGTACAAAGAGTTTCTCCACAGGGTTGTTTAGAGTGGTAAAAAACAAGCAACATAAGTATATATTATCCATTAAATAGAGAATTGTCTAAATACTTTATAGTATATGCACTTAAAGGGAGAACCTATAGTCATTACAAATGATGTAGGTCTATATTTATTGGGATATTAAGAGGCTTAACTTTGGGGACACTTGTGACCTTCTTTTGTATAGTAATAGCTAATGTCAATGCAGCCATATATATCATCTTGGTAAACTTTTATAGATGTATATGCATACATACAGAAGAGAGGATATTTATAATAATTATTTCAGAGATCAGGTTTTGAATGATGGTGATAATGATGGTGATAATTATGGTGATGATGATGATGATGATTTGGTACCAGGGATTGAACCCTGGGACTCTTAACCACTGAACCATCTCCCCAGTCCTTTTTAAAATATATATATATTTTACTTAGAGACAGGGTCTTGCTGAGTTGCTTAAGTCCTCACTAAATTGCTGAGGCTGGCTTTGAACTTGCCATCTTCCTGCCTCAGCTTCCCAATATGCTGGGATTATAGGCATGTACCATTATGCCTGGCAGGTCTTGGATAATTTAAACTTTCTATTTACATTTGCATGCATTGTTAGAGTTTTGTTCAAATACTTGTCAAATAAAAGTGATGTGTCTTTATGGTGTATAATGTGATACTTTGATGTATATATGCATTGTTAAATGGTTAAATCAATTTATTAACATGTCCATAACCATATGTACTTATTTTTTTGTGATGAGAACATTTTGATCTACTCTATTAGCAGTTTTTAAGCATACAATACATTACTAACTATAGAGACCGTGCTGTACAATAGAGCTCTTGAACTTATTTATCCTGTTTAACTGAAACTTTGTTCCTTTTGACCAACATCTCTTCACCCCATCTCTAGGCTCTGGTAGCCACCATTCTGCTTACTTATTGTATGAGTTCAACTAGTTCCACACATGAGTGAGATCTTGCAGTACTGTATTTGTCTTTCTGTGTATGGTTTACTTCACATAGCATTATGTCCTCCAGGTTCATCCATGTTACTGCAAATTACAGGACTTCCTTTTAAAGACTGAATAGTATTCGTGTGTGTGTGTGTGTGTGTATTGAATTTTAAATTTGTTCATCCATTGATGGACATTTAGATTGATTTTATATCCAGGTATCTGTTTCTATAATCAGAAATAAAATAATAAAAGAGAGATTAATTTTTGTCATGCATCCCAGGGTATAGTTTCAGAGATTTGCAGAATGGTAGGGGTGAACTTCCCACATCCAGTGAGCATATAGTTGCTTCGTCTCAATAACAGGCAAGTCCTGCCCAGTTATACAAACCAAAGGAAGGGCATTATGGAGGTCAGGATGCCCTGGATCTTCAAATGGAAATGGTCAGTAAAGAGGTAGGTTAAGATGTCCCCAGAATTTCAAGATAAAGTCTCCCTTAAGAGTAAGGATTGGCAAGGATATAACAGTTGTTTTGAGCCTCTGTGGATGTAATTCCCTACAAATAATCACAAATGAGTGGCAGAGGAGTTTTAGAAACCCCTGTCTCTAATTAAGATGACGGAATGTGGTCATAGGCAAGCATGACTAGACTGAAATCACAACTGGAAAGATGAAACAGAAACTCGCTGGACGGTGCTGTCATTGGCTGCAGATATAGTGTGTTCACCAATGGGGGATGATCAGCATGGTCTAGAGAAGGGACGTCTGTGTGCTCACCAGCGTTTATCCAGCCCTGTGGGCTGTGTGGCTATGAGTTCTGGCCATGAGCTCTGTCAGGCTGCAGAGTGCCGAGACACCTCCACACATGTCACCCTTGCAAGGGGCTGGCTGGACTGGGTGCAGGTGTGCATGAAATTGCAAATGCCAACTTATGTGTATGCATATCTTGAAAGAGGTCTTGTTTTGCCCCATAATGCTTAAAAATTAACCAAATATCCTATAATTTAACCAGAAAGAATATCCCAATTTCCTGTGAGGCAGAATAAATTAAGTTACTCACCTTAGTATTTATTTTTGCCAAGAAACAATCTTTCAAAATGTTAAGTAGGTTGCAGAGATCACATCTAGCAAGTTCCCGGGTCTTGTGTTCTTTGCTGCCCATGTGGTCCCAGTAGGAATGTTTGTAAGGTCCTTATGCTGGTTTGCTTGGCTTTAAGCTCCCTGGCACTACAATTTTCCTTGGGCAAATGTAAAGATGTACATTAACTGCTTTCCCCACAGCTATGGGGCCTTAGTTAGAGGGGTGCTCTGCCCAGCATCTGAGTTTGAGGGAAAGATCTTGAAGGAGAACATGAGAATCTTTGACTTGGGTATTAGATACTTTTTGATTAAACATCCTATTTTTTAGTTGAGCACCTGCTATGTAGCCAGCATCTGCTTCCTGGATCTTCTGCCCCTGCATGCATAGGGAGAGATGGTCAATCTTTACTCACTTTTGAATATCCAGTTGTTTACCTGAAATGGCCCATGAAGCAGTAGGAACAATGCTCTTGGTAACATGAGATGCAAAGTGCAAAAGAAAAGCCGTTTATTCAATATTTCTTTAATACCCACCTTCTAGTACTGCAGTTATCTGGGGAAAGACCTAATATTTTCACTTTTTATTTTGGTGACAACTGCTGCTTCTTTGTGTGCTTGTTGTTCTTCTCTGGCTTTGAAGCCATATTGCCAGTGGACACAGGTCAGAAGTTTTTCCTTTCATCCAAGTTAACCATCCATACACATTTAGCATAGATCTGGCAACTGTCCCCGTGGCAGGGATTTCTCCATCTTGCTGATTTTAGGTTGTCATTGTTAATAGCTCCATCTCTCTGTTTTACCTATAGGCATTACGTCATCAGTGAGACCATCTCTGCTCAGCTGGAAGGTGTCAGGCCACTGGGCTGGGGTTCTTGGGTGCTCTTGGAATTTCATCAGTATTTTATTTCCAAAGCAGTTTCAGCACAGACTAGCTCAGAGATAAGAAACGGGGGAATGAAGGGGGTTTTTAGACACTTCCCATTTTGTGAAACTGTATTAAAATTACATTTACTGAGGGGAGTTTAAGAAAGAAAATAGCCTGACGGGAAAACAAAGAAAGAGATGAGTGCTGTAGAAAGAAGGGAAAGGAGGGGAAAGGGTGGAAGGAATACAGAATTTCTGCTCAACTCTGGAATTTCAGAGGAGTGGCAAGGAACACAGATTCACTGGACTTTGGGAGAAACTGTATAACTTTCTTCTTGCATTCTATTTGCCTTTCAAACAGTGTTTGCTAGTACTGATCCTGACATCCCTGCACTAATAATAGCTTTGGGGAACATGCTGCACCAATCGGGATGCTTTCTGGCTGAGTTTGAACAAAAGCAAGTTCAAGCTCTTGCTGGCTCTCTGTGGGTGTTAGGGGGCCAGACCTACCTTAGGAGACTTCTTGTATCAAGTCATTAAAAGCCCTCAAATTCATATGTTCATTAAAAGTGTTTACACTTGTTCAGACTGGAAAATCTACCCCAAATGGCATCCGGCCAGAAGTGGATACTTGTTGCTACAGAAGGAGGGACATATTCCTGTGCCAGAGTAGCACTGTTTCACTGGGCAAGAGGGGACATTCCTTCCTAAGAATATATGGCTTGACGGGTCGAGTGAAACTTTGCTCGGCTCTCTGCCCATGTGGAAAATGAATGCGTGGCATCTACCTTCCAAAGGAGGAGAGCACAGGAGCAGAACAGAAAGGCAGGTTACTCTTGACTGTTTGGAGAGGCACGGATCCCAGAGTGAGCTGTACTGCCCAGCTCCACGGGGTTGTAGACCCCTGAACACATTACCACCCCAAGTCTTAAAAAGTGTCCGCTCACCACCATGGAAAGAATCAGGCTTAGTGCTTTAATCATATCCAGAGGCACAATAAAATGCAGCTTCAGCCAGAGCAGATCCGGTTTCTTTCCCAGACTTGGCAACTTATAAAATAAGCTCAGTGGTATTCCAAGAGTTAATTATGAGACTTTAGAAATCCTGGACGGGCATC
Organism: Marmota marmota marmota; assembly: GCF_001458135.2. Classification (NCBI taxonomy): domain Eukaryota; kingdom Metazoa; phylum Chordata; class Mammalia; order Rodentia; family Sciuridae; genus Marmota; species Marmota marmota. The sequence continues at coordinate 1,836,037 of NW_026000169.1, forward strand.
AATCTTTTAAAAATATTCACACCAAGCCTCAGCAACTTAGAGAGGCCCTAAGTAACTCAGCAAGACCTTGTCTCAAAATATAAAACATGAAAAGGGCTGAGTGGTAAAGTGCCTCTAGTTCAATCTCCTGTACAAAAAAAAAAAAAAAGAAATAAAAGAAAGAAAAAGGAAAACCAAATCATACCAAGTATTTGGCTTTATATAGTACCACTGAGTGTGCACATTTTAAGAGTTCAACACTTTTAACATTTTCTCTCCAAACCTAAACATCACCAAAAGTGCACAGGAAAGTGAGATTTATTAGGTGCATTTGAAGGCAACGACATCTACTCACTTTATGGCAGAAATGCAGGAGGGCAGGTCCCTTGCTCCCTACCACTGCCAGGCAGTAGGAGAGGAAAAACTAGAACTCCTGCTTTCAGAGCCCTTCCCTCCATCTGCAATCTCTGGAATCCAGTGTGAGAATCCAGAAGAATCAAATGACTCCTCTACTCAAGGACTTTAAGAAAAGTTTCTGCTTTTTTCCTTTGTTAACCTGAGAGGACAGTGGGAAGGAGAACATCTCCCTCCCCATCTTTCCTAGCTCCAGGTTTCCCTTTAAAAAATGCAAGCCACACCACAGCTCCCCAGCAGCTGAGTGAAGCCTCCACCTCTGGAGCCCAGCTGTCCCCTACCCATTGGTGGGAAAAGAGAGTTCCAAACAGGCAGAAGGCCTTGGAGGGCAAAGGCAATCCTGAGCACAGGTGAGACAAATACCATGTAAAGAGGGTTCCCTTGGCTCACCATCAGAGCCCTCTCCTCTCTTAGGGTGGGGCTGCTAGACCTCAGGGACTCTGCCAGTGCTGGGAGTGGCTCCTCCCAGCCAGGCATTTTTATTATCAAATGAGTGATGTGAGAGGGGGGAGGTGAAGAAATATATGAGAAACCGATGCCATCTTTGTCACATCATCAGTTTTTAGTGAAAAATCTAGACTTTGTTACCTGTACAGAGATAGAATTCAGTTCTTAGGGACTTGTGGAGAGGCTGTGTGTGTGGGTCTCATCATCCACTTTAGAAATATTCTCTTCTATGTGAACATATTTTCTCCTAAAAACCAAAGCAACATGTTTATTGCAGAAAAATTTTAAAAGCAACAACAAACAACAGAAATGTAACCAGAAGCAACTAACATTCACCCACAATTTTACCATCTAATTTTATCAACCTTTTATTGCAACATCATCAGTTCATTCCCTATCCTTTTATGGCATTTAAGTTCTAAGAGGGCAGGGATCTTGTTCACTTCTGTGATCTGATCTTCTGAACATGGTTCAGGGCAGGTTGATATGCAGTATGTATCAGTTGAATGAATGAATAAATAACTGTATGAACATACTTATGTACAGTAGAATTGCTTGGGTTTGGCAGACTCAAATCCAAGCTGCTACTGCCAACTTACTGTATGTCCTTGAAGAAATCACTTCACCTTTCTCTGGGCCTGAGAATTTTCTTCAGTAAAATAATCATCGTAGCAAACACCGATTGTGCATCTAGCGAATGTATTATTATAAACTCTATGTATATATTTCTCACCATAACTTATGAGATGGCTATCCACTATCTCGATTTGATGCATGAGGAAACAGGCATGGAGAGGGTAAGTGATTTGCTCAAAGTCACACAGCTCCTAAGTGGAGAGCTGGGCTTGAACTTGGGCATCCAGGCTGTGATCCTCTCAGATGAATGCCTAGACTGTGGGATGAGATGCCTTCAAAGTCTCCTCCCAGCTCCAGGATTAAGTTAGAGAGGAGTGGTGCGGGAAGGTGGCAGGCAGTGATGATCACGCCAATAGCTGGGTTCAAGAAAGTCAATTGTGGAACAAGGTCCAGGTAATTATTATATGGAGATCAGAGAGCAAAGTCTAGAAGACTTCCTCCAAGAGTCCACACAGGCATTCAGAGTGCATAATTAAAGAGCAGGGATTGTCTATTGTCAATCAGTGCTCCTTCATTCAGAGGCAGGTTACCAAGGCACTTGGTTGGTCCTCTTTTCTGCTTCCCGGGTCTCATACCACAGGAAGGTGTCCAAGGGTCAGTCAAGGGAGTCAGAAATAAATCTGATCCTTCCTGGCAATGAGCAGCAGCTGATGCATTTGATGGAGAAGGAAGAACAGGAATCTCATTTGATGATTAGCTGGGATTTTAATTAACAGGGGTTCTCCTTTCTCTCCTCTTTCCCCTTCCTCCCCCTCTCCACTAGAACCTGTGTTTTGTCTTATGTCCATAGTAACCAAAGTCTCTTTCTGGTGAGGAGGAATGGGCTTCAGTAAACAGATCTATTTGTGTGACTCCTATTACTCATTTGAAGCAATGTCACTCCTTTTTCCACTGTGGTCTGTGTGTCTGAGTCAGAGGGAGCCTACAACAGGGTTCTTTGAATTGATGGCTCACTCCCAGTCACTTTTGACTGACTGCCAACTTAGCAGGGCGTAGCTTACCAACATTTTTTTTTTTTTTTTTAAAGCTAGACTGATTCATAGAAACTCCTTTAAAACACAGGGAAAAGAAACCGCCCATCACACACCCCAGCACACCAGCGGAGGAAACTTATAACCTCGGGAGGCAGTCCCTCCCCTCACTGTGGTCACATACCTCCAGAAGAGCGGACCAAGGCTGCTGCCAGCTCCTGCCACTCAGGGCGTCTGCCTCTGTCGCTGGGACTCTCAAGGTAGGACAGCTCCCAGCTCTGGGGAAGCTCTGCGTTCTGTCTCCTTTTCACTGTGCTCCTTCTGAGAGTTCATCTAAGCATTGCTTTTACTATTTTCCTTTGCTACTCTTCCATGGTTCTCTCAGAATCAAGTCCTTGAAACGTTTAGTCAAGTGGATGCTGAGACAACCTTTCCCTTAAAGTTAAGAATGTGTTTTGTGGAGGGATCAGGGGGAAATCAACAGGACGGGTCTGTACTCANGAGAGAGAGAGAGAGAGAGAGAGAGAGAGAGAGAGAGAGAGAGAGGCAAATGGTGTTTAAAAAAACAAAACAAAAACAAAAAAAAAAACGTGGGAGGGTTCGTTTGGTGGAATCAGGAGCCTGATGTGGATTCCAGACTCCTCTTCTGGTCCAGATGTGGAGGCAGAAGGGAAACAGGGCTTGGAGGAGCGGGAGGGGCAGGGGAACTTTGTTCCTATAAGAAACTATTGAGTGGCTTCGAACTTCCACCCCAGGAACAGCTGCATTTCAGTGCAAAGTAAAAGCTCACAACAGAAATTCCTAAGCGGGTGTAGAATTTTGTGGCAGGGAAGGCAGTGATCATTTTTGGAATGTTTATCTTTTCACTCTTTGGCAGAATGTGGTTGTACAAATGCAAACGCGAAGCATGAAGTGCATCTGGGGAGAAGAAAGGCACCTTTGCTGTTTGCTTTTGTTTTGTTGGGTTAACATTTGGGTTGAGTGTCGACAGGGGTGTGGCCGTTTTGACATAGATACTGGTATATATATTTTTTTCTCCCCACGTAAACAAGATGAGAATGACAGGATTCAGCTTGTCTGGTGAAGTTAGGCTTTTCCTTCAGAAATGCAGTTCGCCTGTTGGTTGGGAGATTTAAATGTAATCAGCCTGCAAGTTGAGCAGGCAAAACTCCTTGTAAAACTGCCCCCGAGGGGGTGGTTAAGCAAACGCAAGGGCAACTTCTCAAGATGCAGGGAACTCCCACGTTTGCTTCAAATGTTTATGACTTCCAGATTACATGGATGTGCTCGAGAAGAGCCAGATTAAATCCACGGCCCTGGTAGTTTATGAAAATAATACAGACTTGCGGTCAGTTTTGTGTAGGTTAAAACTAATAAGCAAACTCTAACCAGTCAGCAAATGGGAAACACCGACAATCCAGAGGGTGTAAACATCATGATCCTTGTTATTTGTGAAGCATTTCACATCACTCTTTGGCTTTAGGAGTGCAAAAACATGCTGTCTGTTATTTGCTGGAGTTTGAGGCAACCTAAGGCGACTCAGATTCCTGCTGTCTACTTTTCCTGCAAGGAGGCGGTGAGCGCCTCAGTTGGGAGAGGTTTCTGGGACTTCAGCTGTAGGTCTTCAGACAACCCAAAAACGGGAGGGCTATTTTCCCCCTGTGGCCTCCCACCCTCAGAGGTGGATCCAATTCCACCCAGACTTTAAAGAATGGGGCGGGGGTGGAGAGCCATCCAGGGCTGCTGGACATCCGGGCTACTGCCCTGGTGAGAAGGGCCCCCAGATTTCACATTGTTCAGGGGTACTAAACTGTTTTGGGAGTTGGCATAATGCCATCAAGGGACCAGCCCCGAGCAGATCACTTCCTCAGAACCTGGCTACCTCCCAGGAATCCTGGGCGGCCCTCTGAGGAGAGGAAAGACATTCCTTTTGCAAACCTTGGAAAGGACTGACTGGTTTGCTCAATCCTCGGTGCTTTCTTCTGGAGACCAATTAGGCCTAATCATTTCCCAGCCTTGAATGGGCTTCATAGAGATCTGGCTGGGAATGCAGACCCTCTTGGCTCATTCTGGTGGCTCTTGGGATTTTCGGGGAGTGCTGGACCCATGGGGGCTCTGGAGAAAGAACACACAGGCCCAGGATGGTTTATGCAGGAAGCAAAACTGCTTTTCTCTAGACTCGCTGGAGCCTGATGGGGTATGTACATGAAAAGTGGCCACGGAAAAGGGCACAAAGCAAATTAGTTCCAATACATGCTTCATTTTATTCCTAGAATTCTGAATTTGGGAGGGATCTGGAAGATCATCTCATTCGTTCTTCCACCATATTTGTGAGTCTAATTTTGGACATTTTACAGCTCCTAAAAATCCCCATCCAGGAGGAGCTCAGTACCTCAGAGTTGTGTCTCCTGCTCATCCCCCTTAGAGGGGTAGCTCCAAACTATCAGGTTTCCTTAAATTGAACAAAATCAGCTTCCCTGTAAGTTCCTGGTTCTGCAGGTCTGAAACAACCCAGAAAATATCTATACGGGATTTGTTGTTGCCCCACCCAATGCTCCTCATCTTTTAGACACTAAACTCTTAGTAAATATTTAATTAAGACAGCTTGGTGGATCTGTATTGCAATATCTCTTTTACTTTTCTTTCTTTATTCCTCCTACGTTTTAGAAAGGAGCATTTATGAAGTTTTAGAATAGGCACATAGTCAAGCATATCCATAGAGTTGGACTCTGAGGTATTTCATTTTTTAGACACATGAATATGGTTCCTTCTTTAACTTCCCACATCTCTATACTCTGCAGCCTTAACACAAAAGCTCAGAGAAATTTGAGACTCAGATGCACATACTCAGAGGGACACACCTCGTATTGCCACCTAGTGGGTCATGGTTAAATCAATCCAATATGAGAAACACTTATTTAACTTGGTGTTTTGGAGATTGTCCCATAATCTGGCCCACAGTGCATGTGGTCCATGCTTGTACACGGTTAACCACCTGTCATGCTAACTAAAGGAATAAGCTGCCAATCAAAGGTAGCCTGTCTAATTGCTGGAAGTCAGTGTATCAATCCCTTGAGAAGAGCTCATAATCTTTAACGAGTGTAGGACTAGAATTTTCTGAGCATAAGCCTTTCTTTTTCAGGACTCTTCTCAGTTCAGCCCAGTTGATCCCAAATTTCTGGGACTATGCTTGCCATTCAATAATTAAGGAAGGCCACATACAATTAGGAGTTTATTTGAATTTGCAACACCTCACCCCTAAAACACACATCCCCAAAACTTCAATCCCTGGTGCTGATTGGTGAAGCAGTTTTTCTCAATTTAACTGGAAGATTCACTGATGCTGCCTAGAAATACAAACATTCTTGGGGATTGCTTCTTCTCTCTTCCTTTTAAACAAAATATTGGGGTCAATATTTTCTTCCCTGTCATAGGGAGGGCATTTCTCTGGAACCTAAAGGAACTCCTCTCTGGTTGTGGCTTGGCCTTATGTGGCTGTGGCAGTTGATGTATTTCTTGAGTCAATTTCATGAATTCTTCCTTCAAAAAGGAAGAGAATCCTTTTGGCATGGAATTTGACTATGGCTGTGAGATATGAGATAGGTAGTATGAGATATGAGATGCTGATAGGAAGACATAGGGGCTGTTGTCTTGTCGGGACTCTGCAGTATGGCCAGGGGAAAATCACTCACAGTTTCCTTGCTTGAGGAAATTAAACTTGATGGCCTTCAAGGCCTCCGAAACTCTGAAATTCTAAGATCCTACCATTCTTATTTTGAGAAATCCCTTGAGTTCACAGTAAAAGCTGGTTAGAAATTGGTAGAAAAGTGGAATGAGGCAAAATCTTGCACTGAAATTGGCATTTGCAGAGAATGCTTGGCTCCCAGCTGACATGAGGACACAGGTGGCATCCTGTGCCCCATCCCCCTAGAGATTGCTTACTTCCAGGACTTACCTTTAGGCAGCAGAGAACATCACCCAGCACTTGGAAGGGAAGGAGAGGTTTGATTTATGAAACGTAGGGTTCCCTGCCAGCTAAGCCTGTTAAGACACTGACAATAGCAAGGAATTTGTCAGGAATGAAATTGGGCTCAGGGAGAAACTGAGCTCTCCCTGGGAAAGAAACTCCACCCAATTCTCAAGGATGGAGATCCTGCAGCATGAGGGTGTGGCCCTAAAGGTGTGGAGCCAAGGAAAAACAAATTAAGAGGAGGAAAGGGAAGGTTCCCGGAGGACCCGAGGGAGGGAGGGTGGGTGTTGGGGGAGAAGGCAAATGGAAAGGTGTAGAAGGGACAGAAAGATGGGTGGACAAGGACCAGGAAGAGAGCCAAAGAGCAAGGACAACATGTTGAGAACATTTCCACTCCTAACTCCTTCTCCTCTTGTTTGGGGGCCACCCACCCTCAATGTCCCAGGACATCATCATTAGGTCAAAATTCTGATACTTGTTCCTGTGAAGCTTCGTTTGTTGCTCAGCCACATCTATTTTTTTTTTTTTTTTTTGGTTTGGTCAATACGTGCTTGGTGCCATTTGTGTTTTCATTAAGTGTTTGTGCGACAAGGCGGTGACCTCTCCTACTGTTCCTCCATCTTTCAGAGGTAAGATCAGAACTAGGAGCAAAGTGAGACCCTTGATTCTTAGACCTCTTGTTTCAAATAATCAAAGCCCCTCCCCAGAGGGCTGGAGAAGGGGAATTAGAGAGAGACTTTCTTCCCTGAAACAATGAGTTTGGGGTAAGATGGAGTATTCCCACTGATCTCAAAAGAATTCTGAAGCTGAGCCCCAGAGCTTTCTCTTTGCCGAAAGATGCTCTCTGAGCTTCCATAGGGAGGGGACTCCTATGCAGAGGGTGGGGCCCGGGATGGAATATTGGAAGCTTCTCCCAGGGTTTGCAAAGAGGGAATCTGTTTCAGGCCTTTAGTGGCCTCTGGACTGGCTCTGCTGGGTGGGCCTTCTCAGAAATATGACAGGAAGAAGCAGTGGCCTTTGAAAGACCCTTTGTTTATACCATTGGTACTGTTTTGAGGGGCTGTGACGACTGTCTGAGTAACTCAGAGGTGGTGGGAGGAACAGAGTGATGAGTAACTGCCAAATGCTAAGACAAAAGACAGGAGAAGGAAAATCATGCTACAGTGGAAGAGCCCTGGCTGGAAGATGCAAGATGGTGGCCTCGGGTCTGACTGTGCTTTACTAGGGGACGTGCATTTCTTTCTTGGTCAAGGGGTTGGACTGAATGACCCAATGCCTCGAAACCTCTAAATAATCAACTGCTCTAAAAAATAGAAACAAAGCCTGCAGCCCACCCAATGCACTTGGGGTGCGCCTCTGCCTGAGTGGCGGCCCTCCAGGCTCCCTGCCCCCTTCCAGGCTGAAGGCTGTTGCTGCCATCTGCTGTCAGACCCACCCAAGCGCTGCCGGGCGGGGCCACACCTTGACTTTCTTCCCAAACCGGAGTTATGATTTTGGCAACTTCTCCCTTGAAGACACTCTGGCAGCGGGAATACTTCTCCTTTGTCAGAAGCTTCTGTCCTTACCCAGGGGACTCGCCCCATCCCTTGACCAGCTGCGGGCTTGGGGCGTGGGCTTGGGGTGTGGGCTGAGCTAGGCTTCACAGCCCTGGTCTGGCCTCAGCCTTGCAGATGTTGCCCAGATCCACCCCCTCCGCTGGACACAAAGGAGGAGAAGCGGAAGTAAGAGAGAAGGAGAGGTTACTCTCTTGGGGAGCATCTGCAAAAATAATATTCATGCTGGTTGTTTGCCTCTGACATAGACGTTGTCCCTCAGATTCTGCCAGAGACGCTTAAAGCCCATTTCACTGGCCCAAGTCTCTCATTCTATATGAAGGAATTAATATAATAACCAAATACCATATTGCCCTTGCTCTCTGTCAGGCATGAGTTAACCCTATGAGGTCTAGAGCGGACAGTTGGGAACTGGTGGAGGCAGGATTCAAAGCCAGAACCTATGCTCTGTATCATTTGACACTCTGCCTCTCTACGAGCCACTGACCAGAGAGGTTATGCAAATTTTCCAATATCAGCCATTTGGCAGAGGCAGAATTTCTATGAGCATCTGGTTCTCCAGTAAGTGCTTGTTTGCTTGACCTACCTCTCCCCTCTTTCTTCCTGTCTTTCCTTTCCTTTATTTTCCTTTCCTTTCCTTCCTGATAACATGTTTGCCCTGCCCTTGACCTGATCCCTAACTATGTGAGAGTCCATACTATTCTACACCGAGGCTGGATAAACACTATTTTTCTATAGTCACCTTTATTTATGATAGCCCACATTTGCAATGTAGATGTAGTTTCCTTCCCCCAGGACCTAGAAGAAAAATAGGTGTTTTCCCTGGACGCTTTAGGTCCCTGTTTCTTTTGCTGCTTGGTCGCCAATGTCTCTCCTGGGTATAAAAGCTGCTCTGTCCTCTGAGCGTCAGCCCTTAGTATGATGAGCATAGAGTGAAGGGCAACCTGAAGTTCTTTCTTTCCACACCAACATCAGACATGGAGAGACAGGAGGGAATGAACCTTCAGGATCCTGTTTCTCCATGTTTCTCACGTAGAAATTAATGCCCCCCTCCCACGCCTACGTAAGGACAATATTGAGAATGGAAAAGTATACTTGAAATAAAACAACAGCCAGAAAAGCTCATCCAAGGTCTCATCCACTCAGCTGCCTTTAATCCCAGCCTCTTCCTCCTCCAGATACATCCTCTGGCTGCTTCCAAAAGAGAGTATTTCCCTTTTATGCTTTTGTGTTCCACGGACGTGGATTTTGCCAACCAAAATGATCCTCAATGGGAAACAAGCACATCAAAAGCAAAGTGGTCCTGACTTGTAAGGGTAGAGGGGCGATTGGGGCACCCTAGGCTGTGTCCTCAGGAGAGGAGGCATCCGCAGCTTTGCTGGGGTGTTGCCCAGAGGAGGATAGAGCCAGAGGCTGACTCATGGAGGTCACATGACCAGGAGCAGCTTGCCTTTCATCTTTGCCTTGCCTCCAGGGAGTGCCAGGTCTTTGATCAGATGGTGTGAGAAGCTTTTTTCAAAATTTGCAGTTATCCAGAAGGATGAGCCTTTCACAGTTGGAAAAACATCACCCAATGTAAAAATTGCTGAACTGCTCTAGCAGTAGAGTCATCTGAGATTTTAGGATCTAACTGAGGTCCTCTGGTGAATTCTCTGACAGCGCTGCAGATTTCTCTGAATGCACTGCAAAGGTGGCCATGGTAGAAAGAGGAAGCATCCATCTAGTCCAACCTCATGGGTGGAGCTAAGATGGCTGGTGGTTGTTCAAAGCAGACTCTGGTGCACTGTCTGGACTCTCCTAATGGGGCCTTGGTAGGCAGTGAGCTTCCCGTGACTAGAGCAGTTGAAGCATGGTTCAGATAGTTCTTTGGTGCAGTTTTGTAGATGAGCTTCATGTGTTGGGAAGGAACTGTAAAGCCTCCTTTAGTCTGGAGTTTCTATAATCCAAAAAAGTAGGTAGAAAATTTAAATATGCAGCCAGATTAATGTTTAGAAATTTAAGATCTTCTCTTTGCATTCATTTTTTAGCTCTTCTTGAACAAAATGCAACACATACATATATATATATATATCTAAATGCCAAAGGTACTCAAGAAATAGATGCATGTTTCCACAGTGAAAAAAAATAGTGGATGTGAATATATAACATAAAATTTACATATAATGAAATGTTCAATACATAGTCATTATAATATATTAAGTCATTTTTTAAAATAATAAAGTGCATGCATATTCAAAAAGAAAACATCTTCCTTCTTGAATTCTGCGTCTGTTACAAAGTCTTCAGTCACTTCAACGTGGCTTATTTTTCCATACAGAAGAAAATATTTCCTTTCTCAATTAATTTATTTAATTGAGCAATATTTATTTGGTACCTGTCATAAACAAGACTCTCAGGGACTTGGACTCTTTGTGGCAAGGAAGCCAAACACGTCTGTAAATAACTTTGTTACCAGGCAGGCTGTCATCAGTGGCTTTGCTAAAGGGCTGTGTAAGGGTCATAGCATAATGGGGAGACTACTTCTGACCCCTGTATCTGGGAAGGCTTCTTAGAGGAGGCAAGGTTTGCATTTGGTGGAAAAAAATTTTAAGAATTACTGGCAGAAGGACATAAAAGCAGAGCTTTTAGTTTTGGAAATCAAAGTCCTAGGATTCCAAGGGCCTGTATGGGGTGTTCAAATCTTTCCTGGTGATTTGTGTTGATGGCATGTGTGTGGGAGGCAGGTGGGAGGGGAGGACTCGGAGGTTTTTGAGTAGAGAGGCATGGTTCAATAATCCAGAGACAGCATAGAGGATGGATGGGGTCCGGGAGTTGAGAGAGAATCAGGGGAGGGGTCCAGACTAGGGCCTGAGCTGGACTCTGGCAATGGGAGTGAACAGTCAGGAGGTAGAAACTCAAGACCTGAATGTGAAGGTGAAGGGGAAAGAGGGAACTTGGCAACTGGCCATTTTTGCTCTCTTTCCCCCCTTAGTAAAGCCTGAGCTATCTTAGGCTGCCAGGGAAATGCCTGAACTGGCTTCAGCTAGCCCACCTGGTCCAGCAAGTGCTGCTCAGGAAGGCTCTTGCGCCATCTTGTCTTCCTGTAGAGAATGTCTCCGCTTTGGCCTTCATTCAGGAGAATCTCACCCACTTTCACATGAATCATGGAAAGTTGAGCGCTGTGGGACTCCCCCACTGTTCACAGAGTTCCTAGCTCCTGGTTCTGAGTCCGCAGCCTGAGACCGATTCCTCAGTGACTCAAGTGCCAGGATTTCCACCACTTCCTATGGTGAAGAAGTGGGTTTTTTGGTTGCTTTATTCTGTTTCATTGCTCCCAATTATGGTGGCTTAGGCCACCCTTAGAGAACTGCTTCCTCCAGACTCCTCTGGCTGTTCAATAAACACACAGACTCCACAACAGGAAGTTATCTGATCCCTAGTTTAGCCATCTTGTAGCCAAACTAAGCACATCTGAATTTCTCTATTGTTTCTGAGAAGATGATTTCTCAGTCTCTGCAGAATTAGTTACAGGTCATCAAAGGAAATTCACTCATAGGGTCCTAATTAATTTCTCATGCTCAGAGCACCTTATTAGGCTACCTGAAAAAGCAAGGCAAAGCAAGGCAGTCTCAGGGTTATTTATTTATTTATTTATTTATTTTTACTCTGTTCTGTCCTCTCCTCTTCTCTTCTCTCACCCTCTGTCTCTGTCTGTCTTGTATTCTTTCTTTCTTTGTGGGAAGTAAATGTAAAAGGGAAGCAAGAAGCCAATAAAGATTTAAGTGGATGGAGACTGTGTCATCTCCATCCACTCCTCCCCTCCCCGACACCAGTTGGTCATTTATAGCTAGGCTCACCAGCAACTGTGATCCTCAGGGTCGAGTCTGCTAACCATAATACATTTTCTATGAGCAAATAGAAATTAATGCAGATACAGAATAGCCAATGGTTGGGGGGGCCTGCTTTGGAGATAGGAGCTGTCATGTGATTCAGGTTATGTGGGAAGAAAAGGAAAAACAGTTGTCAGTGTGGCAGTGTGGAAGGGGAACAAGCAGGTCTGTCCATGAGGATAGAAAGAAGACTAGAAAAGGGATGACCAAGACCTGTGGGAGGCTCCAAGCCTCGAACCCATTTCTCCTAATAGTTGCTTCTTTTCAGAGGCAACTTGTGTACCTCCTATACCTTCTCATTTTCCCAGATCATCACTGTGTAAGCACAGCAGGTAGGTGAGGATTCTGCTCTGTTCACATTCCTGCGGGTACAGAAATGTGTTCCTGGCATCCCCCATGGAGCCAGTGCATGTTTTACCCCTTCAGAACAGTGTAAATTCATCACCTCCAGTGGCCTGGGCCACCAGTAACCTTGTTGTGAGAGTCTCCAACAATGAATGCCACACTCTGGGACCCCTGTGCACCACAGAGTTCCAATGGTATTGTTCTCTGCTTCCTGGTTCAAGTTACCCAACCTTGGTGATGGAATGCTTTCCACTGTAGAGTGCCACAAGAAGCATTTTAGAGAGGCATGGAGAAGAAATATGTTATTCTTTTAGTGAAACATACAGAGAGGGCAGGGGTAGCATAACCTCCAATGACCTACATGCTCAGAAATGGTCTTTCGTGCCATAGGATAAAGCAAGATCCACAGTGGAGCAGAGAATGAGTCTCCCCTCAAGTTACTCTAATGGATGTGTAGAAGTCTCAAGAGCAGGATCTTCTGTTATTTATACCCATTCTACTCCTCTGTTTGGTGGATTCCCAGACATCCATTCTTTTTTTCCCCCATAAAGACTGCAAGGGTTGCCTCCTCTGGATTGAGGGTTTATCTGATGGGGGTGAGGAGCAGGATCTCTAATATAGATATTGGGTAATAGGAATAATCCAGAACAGGAATTTAAGAAGAGAGTTCATTTTGTTTCCAAATGTATTGGGAGAGGACCATTAAAATAATGGAAGCCCCTCGAAGCTGACAATGGATGATACTGATAAAACCTGACAAATCCGGGGCAGTGAAAAGATGAAGTTACATGCATTATGCAATAGTTACAGCTTCACAGCCTCTACTTCTGGCTGGACACAGCAGTCAGAAGCAGGGAGAATTGTTTTGTGCAATAATAACACTTGCTAATCCAAGACACATGACTCCGGTCCATGGTGAAAAGACACGGCACCATCACTGAAATCTAAGATGAAAGACAGTTGCCTCTTAACTTGGTTCCTCCACCCAGTCCTCTGGCTGCAACAGGCAGAGAATCTAATAATCAGGTGGGGATGTGTCTTAGATCAAAAGTGAGATCCAGTGGCCAGGAACTCACCCGCCCTGTGCATATGGAGGATGCACACCATGGAGGTGGGGTGAGAGGGGCCTTCCCAGTGGAGACTGAGCGGCAGTGAAAGGGAGTGGACTCCACCTGAGGGCTACAGAGCCATCCAAGGAGACAGAAAGTGCTGCTGAAATCCAAGGACCTGTCAGGGAAGGAGCTCACAATGGTTTCCCTTACGTGGCCTCACTTGGTGTATTATATTCCATTCTTGGCCACTCATGACTTTCACTCTTAGGAGGAGGATATTTGTAAAATTACAAACAAAAGGGATAAAAGAGTTGTTTAAAGAGCCCAAGGAGGATTAAACACAAGACCTCATTACATAACATTTGTGATTTCCCTCAATCAGCCTATTTTTTTAACCAGGAAGGGCAAGGTCAGGATCCAGTGAGGTATGAACGTGTGGGTATTAGGAGAACGGGCTGAGATGAGTCACCTTTCTCCTGGTCATCCCTGAGGGTGTGTCTGTAGCCTCCCCACTCCAGGAGCAAGGTTAGGCAAAATGTCAATTTCTAAGAGGACTAAAATGACTTTATACACACTGCTTCATGAACCAGCTCGCTGATATTTTATTCCTTGCACTTAATGTGGGGCAACCTGGTGTTATGTAACCGAGTTGGGTTGGCAACATCTACTCAGCTTCAGGTATGGATGATGATGACAATAATAACAATAATAATGACGACCACAACCAAAGCAAACCCATTATCGGTACCGGCCACGTGCCAGACCACATGCTAGGTATGCAATCTAATTTTTTAAAATATTTTTTTTTAGTTGTAGATGGACACAATATCTTTATTTTATTACTTTTTATGTGGTGCTGAGGATCGAACCCATTGCCTCATGCATGCAAGGCAAACGTTCTACCACTGAGCTACAACCCCAGCCCATATGCAATCTAATTTAATCATTACTCTTCCCTGCATGATCGGCATTGCAGCATCTGCTTTATACACGAGGAAACTGAGGCATGTCAAATAACTTTATACGATTCTAATTCTTTCTCCTCAAAACCCTCTTCTTACTGTGGAAGTCAAGCAGAAAATTGTGGAGGTGTGCAAGAACCTGAGAAGAGCAAAAATGAATTTGAACAAATGGAGAGATTACTCACAGCAGGCGCAAAGGCTCCAAGCTCTCCCTTGAGGCAGCAGGATAAACTTCATTATTTTTTATCATTCCCAGTTAAATTGAATGCATGCCTAAAAAAATAGCCCGGTTGCAGGAGAGTGCCCAGATGGGAAAAGGGTTGTTAGAGAGGGCTGGGGAGGATGGCTGGGGAGGGTGATGGAAGCTGGTGTCTGCCTGTCATCCTTTGCCTGCAGAGGATGCAGAGGACCCTAGTGTACATGAGATCATGCTAGATTTTGAATGCCTCATGAGGAAAGTGAGAGGAGATAAAAGATATTTGAAGTGTTAGAACAATGATAGTATCAGTGCTGTCTAATAAATACCTGGTGTGGCATGAAAGTGGCACAAGCACCCTCAAAGCGTCAATTAAATTAGGTGGAGTGAGAAAGAGAAGTGGGGCAATTGCAGGCTGTGCACACTCATCTTGTCTTGTGGTGGGGACATCCACGTACCCTCCCTGCCTAGGGTGTGAATAACCTCCAGTCCTTTCCTTTTGATGTCCCTCTGAGCCTGCACTGCATCATAACTGTCCTGGGCATGACAAAGCACCCCTGCAGCTGACATAAATCAGAATAGCCACCGCCATGTGCACCCTGCCCACTCTTTTGGTTCCTAGGTTTTATGACCAGTGGGCTCCCTTCTTCTCTGCTGAGATTATGGCTGAAAGCTTTTGTTAACACAAGCACATTCTTAATCTGTATTAGATCCCAGGTCTCCCACCCCGTGATTTATGCATTTGCCTGTCTTCTGTGTTGAGTTCCGAAGAATTGGAATTTGTGTAAAGGTTACGCAGGAGTAGAAAGCACATCTGGAGCTGGCTCAAGCTGCACACTTTTAAAGGCCCCAGAGCTGTCATCTTGAGCTGTAGGAAATGTAACACTGGCCCAGATGAACAGCAGTGCCCCTGTCACGAGGTACACACAGGCCAAAGCTCAGGGGTGGCAATGCTAGCCTGAAATGTTCAATCAGTAGGTGATCAGACCATTAAACTATAATTAGGTGTTATAATTATTGAATACCAAAAGGCATTATAATAATAGAAGTTGTATCTTCCCATTTTATATCTCATCTGGGATCAGATTAGTAGCCTATTCAATATAAGGACTTTGAGTAATAGCTGCTGGTCTGCAGGAGGCATCACTTTGATGAAAGTTGCTAGATGAGCTGTTTGATGGAAGCCCAGACACTTCTCTGGTGGAAAATGGAAATTGACCTGATGATGTTGCACGGAGACCTGGAAATTTCAAAGGCCTACCAACAAAACAAAACATCCAAAAAGTCCAGTAAAATAAACAGTCTCTCAATCTCCCGAAACAAAAACAAACAAAGCCTTACTTTTGGTCTCTAAAACACAAAATGAAATGTAAACAGTTGTCATAAAACATTCTATTTTTAGAAACAGGCTGTATTAGAGAAATGAGTATATAAATTCCTGAGAAAAAAAACCCAGAATTATGCTTACATTTGGGTGCATATGAGTGGATGAACAGGTAAAGTAGGCATATTGGGAACCAGGTTGATAAGGTGTTTTCAGGATTTATGATGAAACGGTGATGGTTTATGGCAGCTTTTCCCCATTTTAGCAGAGAAGCCCACACATGTGGAAAAACTGAATTTTCTTATCGACTCTGACAGTAACCTTTTCGTCCCTTTTGTTTTTTTCTTTTCAGAACTCTCTTCGCTCACAAATCACCAGAAAAGCCAAAATGTTGGTGTTACTGGCTGGTATCTTTGTGGTCCACATCGCCACTGTCATTATGTTGTTTGTTTCCACCATTGCCAACGTGAGTCATGTTCTTTTGTTCATTCATTCATCGAGGAATTATTTGAATATTTACATAAAGTGCTACAAAAGAAATTTAAGCCATAATGCCTGCCCTTTATGAACTTCCAGCTTAGTTGAAGAAATAAAATAAACACACCCTCACACTTCAAACAATTCAATAGCTAAAGGCCACCAGTCACTAGGCTGCATGAGTGATCCCGCCAGGGCTGTTGGTGTGGAGGCAGGAGGATGCAAGGAGCTTCCTCGGGCTTTAGGGGAACCTTCCTCTCAGCAGAGGCCCCCTGTGCCATGCACTTGGAGAACTGAGAGATGAGTGGGGTTTCTCCAGGGAAAAATGGACAGTGCAAGGACCCAGGGATGCATTTGAGGCAGGAGTGCTAGGAAAGGTGTGTCCCTAGGAAGAATGTGCTTTGTTCTGAGGATCAGGACACCCATCTGGCTGGAGCAGACCTTCCCACCCTTCTGGGAACCTTGATTGCAAGAGGGCATGGAAGTGAGATGATAGGAACTCTTGCCAGACTGATGAATTCAAGTTTTGGGTAGAGAGTAGCGTGTGAAATGGAATTTTGCACCATTTACATGGTGACCCTGAATTAACTTGGTCACACATAAAATTATCAAGCTAAGGTGGTGTCTTTTCTCTCTCTCCGAACCTTGGGCTACTCTGCCCTCTAGTGGTCATTTTTAGCACTAAATTTGCTTTTATTGTGCTTGTCTCAAACAAGACAGTTGGATTTACACACAAAGGCAATCAATCTGCGAATGATGGTTCCAGAATCTGTTTAAGTCTCAGCTACAGTTAAGGAATAATTAGGTTTTAAAAGTTACAGAGAAGAGCTTTGCAAATGTTGGTAGGTGTGAGTATAAGCAAAGCTAACTTAATCATAACTGTGGTAAGCCAACCCCCCACTCATTTTGCCTCTTTCAGATTTTGTCATCTGCATGCCAACCCCTACATCTCTCAGGATAAGAAGTCTGATAAACTTCAAAGCATGTTAAGGGATGCCCACGTGTTTCATATCTGGGCCTTAAGATAGGGCTTGGCACACAGGAGCTTATGGAGAGCTTATGGAGGCACATCCTTGGTTTTGCTTTTCCAGTATATGGATGTTTTATGTGCTTGTAGACAGGATTCTGCATTGCTTTTCTTTTTTAAATATATACTTTTTTAGTTGTAGACAGACACAATACTTTTGTTTTATTTATTTATTTACTTTTATATGATGCTAAGGATCAAACCCAGTGCCTCACATGTGCTAGGCAATCACTCTACCATGGAGCTCCAACCCCAGCCCTCTGCATTGGTTTTCTATTTCAGAAGGGTCACTGTTTTTCTTGGGCTGGGCAGGAAGGGATGCTGGTACCATGGTGAATTGGGGGGAGATATTCTAGTCCCTCTTCTGTTTTTATCTGCCCCCACAATAAAGCTCTTGCTGCATTATTTTACTTTGTATTTACTTTGCAAGTTGTGAAAGTTGAAGTTGGAACCTTCTGTATAAGTGAAAATGGCATATTGACGACCCAGATTCATTATTATTTTCCCAGGAGCCCCCCCTGTTTCTTAGTTGTCTTCAGTCAGACATTTTTTTTTCTTAACCCTTGAGTTTCTTGTGAGCCAGACCCTTAAAAGACAATCTTGAGAGAGTGGATAAATTGTGCATACTTAATACCAGTTTCCTCATCTAGGGTTTTTGTTTCTGAGAACCTTAGAATGTTAAACTACTATGAGTGAAATTATTTACATTTAATTTTTTTTCAAGCCACAAGGAATGTAAAGTCCAAAGAGACTAGAGGACCTTTTTCTGGCTCATGCATTCTCTCTCTCTCTTATCTCTTGGAGCTTTTGTAACTTCAGGCAACTTTAATTGGACCTTATTTCCACCAAGAGGTAGTCTGCTTAGCTGTATTTATGGCTACAGAGGGGGTGTCTTGATTAAGATTTGGTTGTGATGTAAGTTGATTTGTTATTTTATTTTCTCTTTTTTTAAAGTAGAGGATCAGTTTTTAATCACCTTTTTGCTTCTTTCTGGTTTCAGGTTTGGGTGGTTTCAGATGATATTACATCATCCGTAGGTCTTTGGAAGAACTGTACCGGGGGTAACTGTGGCCAAGAACTTATGTATAGCAATGATGGTATGTAGAAAGATGTCAATCCACTGCCAACAGTGGGTGTGGTCAGGGGAATGCCCAGTGTCTCGAGTGGCCTAATGCCCTTGCTCTCCCCACCCTGTGTCTGCAGATGCCCTCAAGGCTGTGCAGGCCTTCATGATCCTCTCCATCATCTTCTCTGTCATCTCCCTCCTGGTCTTCGTGTTCCAGCTCTTCACCATGGAGAAGGGAAACCGGTTCTTCCTCTCAGGCGCCACCATGCTGGTGTGCTGTGAGTATCTTGGGGGCAGACTCTGGTTTATGTGGGAAGCGTTTTTAAGTGAATCTTCCTGTGGGTTCTTCTGGATACTTCAACAGATTAACATATGGCTCTATGAAATTGCCTTCTACATTTTTCTCCTTGGATTGCTTAGATTGAGAACTCCTCATCTGCTATACTGTTCAAAAAACTAGTGTTCCTGGCAGCTACCGAAGTTGGGGCATGCCTATCAGTAGTGCTTGCATAGGGGACTTTTGAAGAAGGTGGGAAGGTGGGAATCCTAGGAAGATGCAACTTCTGCAACCATGCAAGCAATTATTGCAGTTCTCAGTCTTCTCTCATCCCGAGTACACTCAGTTTGATGGAAGTCCATGTCCTTTTGTACCTCTGAACAGTCTGCCTAGACAGGGGGGTTCAGACAGGAAAGCCAGGTGTTGATAGTATTCAATGTTTTGCTTCACACTTGCAGCCTCACAAACTGGAGTAGATGTGAGAGCCCACCCATCTCTATTTTATCAACACCATCACCAAGCTTAGTCCACAGCAAACCAAAAGCACTACTGTTCAGAGACAACCAGTGTTTACTTTTCCATTGCTATGAAGGAAATAGGATTAAAAAAATTATATATATATATATATATATATATATATATATATATAATTATATATATATAATAGGTAGATAGATACATCTACCTATATATAATCTTTCCTTATTATTAATTATAAAACCCATTTTTCTTGGTTAAAACAAGAATAATAACAACACTTTGTCTTCCGGCAGGGCTGTGCATTATGGTCGGAGTGTCCATCTACACTCATCATTATGCCAATAGCAATAGGAACTTTTTCTCGAACAGCCACCACGGCTACTGCTTCATCCTGACCTGGATCTGCTTCTGCTTCAGCTTCATCATTGGCATTCTCTATCTTGTCCTGAGAAAGAAATAAAGCTGAACAAGTGTATGGGGACCTGGGGGGGTGGGAGGAGGAAGCAGTTGAATCTGGGAGGGAAGTGGAAGTCATTGGGCCGGAAAAACCAAGAGAGGGGAGGGAATGGGGAAGGGGAAGGAAGGGTGGGAGAGGTCTAAGCTCAAACCATTACTGGGAAGATTCTCTATGGTCTAGCCCCTGCCCTTGGGAGAAAGTCAATGACTTGTACTTTGATGCTCCCTGATAGGGGCCAGAGGGCCTCCCTCCAGCCACCAGACTTGGCCTCCAGCTTGGCCTCAGTTACACGCACCTCCTGAGATCCCATCAGCTGCCATTCTATTGGCTCCACTTCTGAGGGTGAATCTGGGTCACACACTGGAGATCTTGCAGACCTACTGCACCAAAGCGGTACAAGTTCTGGCTGGAGCAGATACTCTCTCTGTGCTGACTGTCTAAGTCTGGAAACCACCCTGCCCTCTGACCCAAAGCAAATTATCACTTTACCATATGAAGTGCCTACAGGAAGGCTTTGGCCCGCGAACCATCGTCCCTCTTTTGTGGAGATGCTTAGCTCCATAGAATTGGGTGGCATTTGTGACAATAGCAGAGAAGAGAGATAGTTTATAGGGCCAAGTTGGTGGGTTGGCTAAATCAGGGGTGGGGCGGGGAAGAAAAAAAGCTTTTCACCATGGAAGGCCTGGGGGATGGGCAGAGCCCAGGCCAGACCTCTTACATTCTGTCCCTCATGGAGACCTCTTCCCACAGACTCTGCTAGGCTCTCATTTAAAGCGAAGGCAGCTCTTCTGGAGTTTCTCTAGAGCAATCAATGACCAATTCAGTAGTGAAAGCCCCATGCGGATTGTGGGATCAAGGGACACTCTTGCCACAGTGCTATGCCAGGGTTATGTTTTTAGGATTCCCCTCAATGCAGTCCTAACAGGAGAGAAATGGGCATGATTTCATGTAATACACTCCTGTTATTCTTTTTCTAAATTATGAACTCTGGAGGAAGTTTTGTCTGATTATCCATACTGGGGGGTCAGGGCTTCAAGGTCAGGGGTCACTCTAGCTTTGGCTGGAATGGTCACCTCTCAGAGGCCCTGCCCATCCCACTTCCCAGGTGAGGCATAGCAATTCTGGGAGCAAATTCACACACACACACATACACACACACACAAACACACACACACACACACACCAAAACCAAACAACAGGTCCTTGGGTGAAAGGTGCTATATAATTGCAAAGTATTAATCATACTATATTTTAGTCATAATAAGAACAGAGTGCCTGCTCCCAGGAAAATAAAAATCCCATGAGATAAATAAAAATACAGGTGATGGGAAGATACTTTCTTAAAGAACAAAAACTCTTGGGGTACCCAGTCAGATGGTAACCAAGCTATCTGCAGCCACAGGAGCGTTTCTATATAGGATTTAGAAGTAGTATGTTATTCCTGGTTCAGCAGGCAGTGCTCTGCCCTAGAGCAGCTACTTTAAGCCATCTCAGATTCTACCTAGAGGAGTTCTTTTTCTTTTGGAAGACTTTTCCTTTATTGCCCTTAGAGGAAGATCTACCCCAGGAAGAGTCTGAGACATCTTGCCCCCTTTCTTTCTTCTAGCTTTCTCCTCATCCATTTCTTATATAACTTTCCTTTTTTAGGGATTTGTTATGCCATAATTGCTGGTATTTATGTAAAGGGACTATTACTAAGTATATTTCTCTATGTTTATTCTAGTTAAGGGAATGTGGAAGGCAGACCACCATGTTATACCTGGACTGAGAGTAGAGACATTGGCCAGAAAAAAAAATCTGTGGAATAATGAACTTTTCAATTATGATTTGATTATCACATAATTGTAGAGGGCTGTCTTAAGTGCAGAATCATACCTACATATCAGATCTACCCCAAAGACATCTTTCATTTTGTTAAAAAGTCGAACTATGACTGGAGCAAACCATGTATTCCCTTGTCTTTTACTTTTTTTCTGTGACATTTATGTCTCATGTAATTTGCATTACATTGGTGGGTTGTTCTAGTACTGTATTTGGCTTCTTCATTCATAGATTATTTCATATGCTATAATTGTAAATATTTTGATACAAATGTTTATAACTCTAGGGATATAAAAATAGATTCTGATTCCCTTCACTGTGTGAATGTTTTCTTTCAAAAAATGTGGGAAAATATGAGTCATAGTGATATCCCTCATTAAATTGCCTATCAGTTTGATTTGAGACATTAAGCTGCCTTCTGGTAATACCATAAGTATTCCTGCAATAACTCTTTCAGGCAAATGAATGTTATTAAGTATAGTTTTGTCTTGCTTTAATTAAAACTCTTAGGCAAAAAAAATGGAATTTCATAAGCTAATACATTAGAGAGAGGTTATGAACTTCAATCAAAATGGCTTGTGACATTAAGAAATGAGACACTTGGAAAGTTTCCTTGAAATAATCAGTTCCTCTAATGTGTTTCCAAAACATAAAGGATTCACAAAGGTACGCATCACACGTATTTGCAGAAGCCCATTCATTGTATCACCTGGGGCAACCCTGGGTAGCTCTGTGAGTGAAGGCAGGCTTAACGGCCTTCCTTCCACGAGCCATAAAGACTGGTATCAACCGTGGGAGAGCAGGGTGTATACTGTGTATCCCAGTGTCAAGTCAACACCAATGTGATGAGCAATCTTCCAGTCCCCTCAGGGCTTGGATGAAAACACTGCACAGAAAAAAGCATCCAAAGCATACAATGGATCCTGAAAATAAAATTTCAACATTTTAAATTGATCAAATTGCATTGATTCTCGGTGCCTTTTCAGAGGTCCATAGATTGTTTTTAGGACACCATCTTAAGAGGTCTGTGTCCCTCCCTCACTTCTTACAGGGTTGCTTTCCTGTGTGTTGTACCCCAGCCCTTCAGTCAAAGATCCAACCTCTTGGCCATCCCTCCATCCCCTGCCCCTGAGAAATTTTTACTTAGGACCTGCAGAAACTCCCTGCTCTACTCAAGTTATCCCCTGCAAGAGGGTATTTCCCCTAATCCCCCCTAAACAACAACAACAACAACAACAACAACAACAAGAAAACCTCTGCATACTGGTTGGGGGATGTAGTTGTCAGGATTTCCAGAGACATAGAACCAACAAGATATGTAGAGAAAGTGGGACCCCCAATGCCTGCCCTGGGATTGGTTGAACCCAGAGGCATTTTCCCACTGAGCCATATTCCCAGTCCCTTTTATTTTTTATTATGAGATAGGGTCTTGCTAAGTTATTAAGGCTGGCCTCAAACTTGTGGTCTTCCCGCCTCCGTCTCCCAAATTGCTGGAATTACAGAGTGCTGCTACCATGCCCAGCTTACAAAGAGATTTATTTTAAGGACTTGGGTCATGGGGTTATGGGAGGCAGGCAAGCCCCAAATCAGCAGGGTGGTCTGTTAGGCTAAAGACCCAAGCAAGAGACATGGCAGTGGTTCCAACTGGAAGGCTGTCAGCTGAGCATTCCCTTTTACTAGGGGAGGCCAGTCTTTTGTTCTACTCAAGGCTTCAACTGATTGGATGTGGCCCACTCCCATTATGGAAGGCAATCTGCTTTATTCAAAGTTCACTGATTTACATGATAATCTCCAAAAACACTTTCAGAGACATCTCACAATAATGTTTGGCCACATTTCTGGGTAATGTGACCCAGAGAGGTTGACACAAATAACTATTATGATATGAAGGAGCATTCTTATCATGAATAATGTACCAGCTCACTAAACATTTTTTAAAAAGACTTGAAAGAAGTTGAGACAGTGGAAAGCCTTATGTTTACAGTTGAACTGCGGTCTTCTAGGTAGTGAAACAGCAAGACCTGGTTATCCTGCAAGGTGAGCTGTGAAAGGACAGGAAATTGTCAGAGTCCCTTGTGTAGAGCAGCTTAATAAATATGTGTTAAATCTCTTAAGTAGAATCAAATAGAATGGTTAAGTGGTTAAGTAAATACTCAGGAGAAATTGGTCCAAACATGAGGACAGAGAAGACAAACTGGAGTGCTCTGTGTTGCCACTCAAGAATGGGGCTCACAGGCATATAACTTGCTCATCCATCAAGGTGATAAACGTCAACTGCTGAATGGTTAGAAGACAATGGCTTGGATTCAGCCACTGCTGTCCCTTTTCAGAACCCCGCTGGCCTTTAGGCACAGAAAGAAAGGAAAAAAAGAGTCTCAGCAAGCCCTTGAAAGAGAAAGGTGGCAATATTGAATAGGATTCATAAAGAAAAGAAAAATCTGTTTTCTCTGTTTTCTAAGAAATAGCCAGAATACACCAAAATATAGATAAAATACCCCAGCAGAAAATATTTAAATACATTTTTAAAAAGGCCTGGGTTCTGGGGAACAGAGGGAAATGGACTAGGGTGTCCATTGCTTGGGAATTTTGCAGTGCATTCCGAGAGGAGCCAGTCATTTTAAAGATTCATCTTCAGTCCAGAGTGGGTCACAAGTCCCTTTATACACAGCATCGGGATACACAGAGCCCAAGGGAAGGTGGTTTCCCACCTGGTCTTCTTTTCCTAAAGGAGCCACATGGGGCTGCTCCTGGGGCAGAGGGTGACATTAAGACATGCACTGATAACTGCTGGGTATACATGCTCCTCCTAGGTGCTGCGGGCATAGGAGATGCGCCAGACTCGTTTCCTGTCTCCCTGCAGCTCACAGTCTAGTCTGAGGATCAGTTTCATATCCAGAGGGAATGGAAGGAGCTCTGCAGGGGTGTGGAAGAGATGGGGCACCACTGCCTGGAGGATTTTCAGATCCTCAGCCCTTTCTCATGACCCTGTCTCATGCCTTAGGAGCAATCAGCTGACAACTCGTGTGGATTTGACCTTGCCTGCATCTCTCACTTGCCAATGTTTCCTTGTCCCCGATTCTACTCTCTTATTCCACATCCTCACTGGTAAAAAAAAATATTCCAACAGCCTCCCTGCCTTTATCTACAGTCTCTCCAGCCTGATGTTGGGATGGGTGTGGTGGCTGTCAGGCTGGGAGGACCAGGGGCTAGCCTAAAATGTCAATGCACGCATTCTTAGGATAGGTTCATACTGGATCTGCTGGTGAGCTGCCCCTCTACCAGAGTCTACAAAGTGAGCCCAGATTCAAGAATGACCGTACATATATGCAAATGAGGGACTTCATGATATCAGGAGATAAGTTGAACAAGAGGGTGAGAAAGAATGGATTGTTGGTCTCTTCCAGATTTAGGATTAGTTGGTCCCCCAAAACTATTGGAACTCAGGGCATATTTTTCACAGGAAAATTTCAGGCTATTATCCTTGTGATCTGGCCTAAAAAGACTTTGGTCATTTAGCTAGGAAACTTGATTAATTGATTACTAAAGTTATTTTCAATGGGCTATAACTTGTTTAAATTCTGGAGCCTTCTTCTGCTCCTTAAAACCCTTCATGGGAAGTGGGGTGCATCTGATGGAGGGCAGGATGGAGAGTGCATTTGGAAGTCAGGGCCACTTAGGGCAAGGGATGACTTCTCCTGACCTTTCTCACATTTACCATGCTGTGTGGTGCCCAGCATGACCCTGTCTGGATGGGTAGATGCGTACTTTTGTATTTTTGCAAAGTGGGCGTTCTGAGCTGGGACTGCTTATTTCACTCCCTTAATCTTATGATTAAGAGTGGGTTTTGGTTCTCCTGCTGTATTAGCATAAATTCACACTTAACTTAAATTCAGCTTACTTAGGAATTTTTGAATGATTCCAACTCTTTAGCATTGTAATTTACAGAATTTTGGGCATTATGAAATCTTACTGTTTTAAATTTGATTTCACCATTTCTCTATCTTACAAAATGCTGACATAGAGCACGTATATATTTATATTCATTTTTTCTTTTTGTACTGGGGATTGAACCCAGGTTGCTTTACCACGAAGCCATAGCCCCAGTCCTTTTTATTTTTAATTTTAAGACAAGGTCTTGCTAAATTGCTGAGGGTCTCACTAAGTTGTTGAGTCTCAGTCTCCCCACTTGCTGAGGTTTCAGGCATGGGCCACCACACCTGGCTGTATTTATCATTTTTAAGGTGAATCAAGATTAAATTTGTTTTGAGTATTTAGGTACGATTTTGCAATAGTCCTTGAGTTAGCTAGCATTGCAAAAATCAAGTCTGTACTGGCTTTATGAGTGAAATGAATTATACTAATTAATCTGACATTTAGTTATCTTGTTCTTAAGAAATGTTAAAACCATTCTGGCAGTAATATTTAAATCCAGACTTCTTTCCATAAACCAGCCTATGAGATTCACTTCAATATGGCACACCAGAACAGACTCTACTAACTTCTTTCCCCTGAGTAATTCAAATTCTGCACTTCTCATTGTATTTAATACTTGTCAAAACCTCTAGGGAGATAAAAGGTAAATGCAGACAATTATTAATTGTTCAGTTAAAGTTCATTTCAGCCATCCATACCTAAACAAAAGAAAATAAATAAACTTGCTAGCCCACTCTTTTTCACTCTAATATTTTACCTCTTGCCATCTCTTCGTAGACCAACTTCTTGAACATGTGGCTTATTATTTCTGCCTCCACCAGATCCTATCCTGACATTTGTGGGGCCCAGAGTAAGAACAGAGAGGTGTGCACACCATATGACTGAATATATCTAGAAGATCAGGATCCAATTTAAAATGCTCAGCGTCCATGGAGTTCTGGGGAAGTGTGTGGTTTTTCAGGGGAGAGTTGGTACTGGGCCTCTGGCTCATAGCCTGCCGTCCTTAGTCTTCGCTTCTCTGATCCATTCCTCATCACAAGGGACTCAGTGCACACCTCCAAGGTTTGTCTTCACCTTTCCTCATCTTGCAGAGGACTATTCCTCCACTGTCCCTTGGACTAGGAAGACACACACCTGAGCTGTGATGTGCTTTCTGTGTGCCACGCTCAGGGAAGGGGCCTAGGAGTGAGCAAGGTGCATGGCGTTTGGGTCCTGGAGTGTCAGAATGGAGTCCGGAAGGAGGGGCAGGCTCCAGGTGGGTATGTCCTTTGGCCCTGAGCCCTAGAACTTCATGTGCCTGGGAAGATGTGACTGGAGGACAGTTGGGCAGAGAAAACTCCTCCTGCCCTATCGAAGGACACTGGGCTCCTGGTTCCCTTCTGACCCCCTCTCCTCTGACTTACCCAGCTTATGTGCTTCTGCCTTCATGTCTCCAGAGTGATTTCTCTCACAGGGATCAATAGACAGTCACTTTCTCAAATCCAAGGAATGTTCTTAGCCTATACTTTCTTTCTTTTTTCCCTTCATCTCTATTTTTCTTGGCCTTCTGCTCATCTTATCTCTGTATTCTGCATGAGTAACTTAATTAAAACTCATAGAATTAATGACTACCTTTCTTGTAATGGATCCAGAATCTGCATTTTTGACTCAAATTGGGCCCATAGGAACCCTGAATCTACTAGGCTTCTCCCTCCCCTTTCTTTCGTCTCTCCTTTCTGAGGAACTAACCACTCTGATGCACAGGCCACCAGAGACCCAACTGTCACTCATGATTCTTCCTTTTCCCTCATTCTTCCCATCTAGTGAGTAACCATATCTCATTGATTTGAATTCCCAAGTATTTCTACATGTTCCTTTTCTTTCCATTCCCTTTGCTATGATCTTAGTTAAGACATTTAAAAGCATTTATTTAACATAGATGACACGCTCTTGTAATTCACTGCTTTAATTCATTTACCACTCGATTGCAAAACTGATTTTCCAAAATGGAAAATACGATCGTGCCATTCCCCTGCTTTAAATCCTTTGTTGGCTTCTTCATGCTGTTCAGGATAAAATTCAGAGTCTTCAACATGGCTGTCACACTGCCTTTTCTCCCCAAGCCCACTCTATCCTTGACTTAAAACATATTTACTCTATGCTTTGGGGAGTGCTTGCCCACATGCTATTCCTTTTTCCTGATGGTCCTTCCTTCCTCTGCTATCTGGCTCCCTCCTCCTGATTCCTCAAGACCCAGTGCATCCATCATTGCTGACAGGGTGGCCTGGCTGCCCAGGCTTCGTCAATATTTCCGTCACACATTCCATCAGACCATTTTTCACAGAATGTTCTAGTTGTGGGTTTAACCACATTCTTCTCACTAGACTGTGAGCTCCACAAGGGCAGGGAATTCATTTTTCACTTCCTAACCCTCAGCGTTTAGCATGATGTCAGCAGATGTTCAGCACAGCTGGATGAGAGGTGCTGGGGAAGGTGTGGGCGTGTCATGATGGGTGACAGAGCCTGTCTCCTACAGTGCAGGTTGTCCCAGTGCATGAAAAGTGCTGTTGATGCTGGAAGAAGGAAGGAAAAATATCTCTGGATAGGTGTTTCTTAATATTTTTAGGACCATTAAAATTGATTAAAAATTTCTTCCAGAAAAAAAATTAAAAATCATACATATACACACATATGTTTTTCATAGAACTTAGGATATTTGCAAATCCCCCAGAACTATCCATGGATTTCCTAAGTAGTAGACCTAGTAAGAAGGGCCCCAGCTTTAGAATATTCTGTTCTGATTCTCCTCCAGCTATGCCCCACGGAGCAGCTTGCATTTAAAATGAACTCAAAGGTGGATAAAATTTTGGAATTTGTAAAAAAGTTGGAAGTTGAAGGAAGGGCCAACAAAATCAGAGAGATGGAAACTCTGTCCAGAGCAAGTGACTCATTTGGAAAGATGGATTGAGGTCTAGACTCCCAAAGTTAAGGATTTTGCACAGATTTAGAGGGACAATAGGAAGACATGGATGTTTGGGGGCAAG
Organism: Marmota marmota marmota; assembly: GCF_001458135.2. NCBI lineage: Eukaryota > Metazoa > Chordata > Mammalia > Rodentia > Sciuridae > Marmota > Marmota marmota. The sequence continues at coordinate 1,864,316 of NW_026000169.1, forward strand.
GGGGTGATGTAATTGGAGTGTCCTCTCAGAGGACAAATTTGGCAGATTATAGAGTGGGTTCTAGGGGAGGAGAAAGAGGGTAAGGGGACAGTAGGAAACCTATTGCAGTAATTGAGGGGAGAAGAATGACCTGGGTGCAGTGGGTGGGATGGGAATGAAGAGATTGGTACAGAAGACATGATTCAGACACCATGTAATTCAGCTAGATTTCAAGGGGGAAGGTGTCAAAAGTTATTCTGATGATACAAGATTAGACTTTGGTGAACCATAAACAAAACAGGAAACTGAGGAAAGAATTAATTGGAGGGGGAAGGGGATAAGCTCTAATCTGGATGTATTAAGCACACAGAGCTAACTGGACATTTAAATATCAAGTCTGAAGATGTCCCAGCATAATCTTGAAGGGTTTCTCCCCAGAGTGATCCTGGAGGCTACTGAAAATATGAATACCTCCAAGGCTGCATATTGTCCATGTTGAAATACTGGCCAGTCAAGGTTTTCAGGGCACTTCCATCATCTTGGGTCAATTTACTAGAGACCAACTTTCCTTGTATCTGTTTGAATTCGGATGTTTTCTTGTCAATTTTAACTTCCTCAAATTAGTCTCCCATTTTTTTTCCTGATGTTTCTGTCAACCTGGATCTTATAGGGGTGGCCATGGAGGGGTGACAGGAGGACAGTGCATGGATCTGGGACATACTCGGACTTTTAATTTGGTATCCAGTGAAATTTGTTTAAAATATCTGATTTGCTTTTCAAAAATGTTGCCTTTTACAAAAATTTCCTTTTCCAACATTTTTAAACATCTGTTTTTGTTTTAAAAATAGTTGTCTTTTTTTTTTTTCCTTTTCAAAAAACATCTTTTTTTCTTTGGCCCAAACTTTCCTCCTCCCAAAATGGAGGCTTCTTTTGGGTAAATTACTTTGACGCCAATGCTTGGAACATCTGTCTCTTCCCAGATGCTGCTGAGCACAGGTAACAATGACCTGGTCTGGAGATTAGTTAGGTGATATTACGAAATAACCATGGGATATCAGAGGGTGTGAAGAAATAGGAAGATGAGAGGCAACAATTCCTTTATATTCTGAATTAGTCAGATTATAGTCTGAATTAGAGCACTCTGTTCAGTGTTGGTCACCGTGGTTCAAAGGGATGTGAAGAAACTGGAGTGACGGTAGAAACAAGCAAGAAAGATGATTAAAGGGTTGGGAAACAGGACCCAGGATGAAAGAAGAAAAGGTTCATTGCTGTCTCCAGAAGAGAAGACTAGGGAGGGGCATGATTCCAACAGGGGAGTCACGGGGAACCTTTCCTGAGGGGATGGTTAACAGAAAGATAGACCATGGCAGGGTATGATGGAGGGAGACCGTGAAGTCAACCCACAAGAAGAGAAAACGCTCAGTCTAAGATCAGCAAGGCCAGAGCCACCGTTTCCATACCCCGTCCTGATTAAGCTCAACATTCTTTCCTGAAGGGCTTGGGCCAGCCCTCTGAATCTTCCAGATAGAATTCTAAGCAGCCTTTACTAGTCCTTCGAAATTTTTGCTGAGGAAGAAACCCATTTTTTACTTGAGCTTTAGACATTTAGCTTTTTGAGAACTTGCAGTTTTACCAGATGATTTCTTTTTCGTTTTCTTTTTGGTACTGGGGACAGAACTCAGGGGCACTTGACCACTGAGCCACATGCCCAGCCCTATTTTGAATTTAATTTTCCTCCTTTTTCACTTTTTTTTTCTTTTTTCTTTTTTGGTGGTGGGGGAGAGGTACCCATGACTGAACTCAGGGGCACTTGGCCACTGAACCACATCCCCAGTCCTATTTTGTGTTTTATTCAGAGACAGGGTCTCACTGAGTTGCTTAGTGCCTTGGTTTTGCTGAGACTGGCTTTGAGCTCGAGATCCTCCTGCCTCAGCCTCCTGAGCCCCTGGGATTACAGGTGTGCGCCAACGTGCCCGGCTTACCAGATGACTTCTCAAAGTTCCTTTCAGTGCCATGATTCTACTAAATCACTTGGTTCAATGAGTTTCATGAGAAATAGACTTAATTTGTGGGTGATAGGCCTTATGAACAGACCAGCACATCTTTGGGATGTTGTTAGTGAAAGTTTAGTGGCCTTCTCGCACAAATTCTTCACAGGCAGCCTAGAAAGTTCCATATGATGAACAACAATACCCCCAATTGGAGGGAGCCAGATGGAGGGGAGAATTTCTACCAGACTCCCTTTTTAGAATGTAGCATTTGGCCCCAGGAGAGGAAACCCCGGGGTCTCTCGGTGGGTCCTGGGTGCTGACTGGCTGAGGAAGGTGGCCTGGAACCCTAAGGAAGCTAACTGAACTCTCTGCTTTTCCTATGACTCTTTATGGGTCGCTATGTAAAAGCCTGATGAACAGCGCTCTTCTGACTTCAGAGTCTCTGGGAGGTAAACTGTGATAAATGGCTGCTCAGGAAGCTGAAGGGCAGAAATCAATACTTGCTGCTACTCTGTAGTGAATTATGAGAAGGCTTCAATGAGAGGGACAGATGTTGTTTTTCCAATCATGCTATTTGAACTTTAGTTGTTTATACATTCCCTTTCTCCCTGTGGGTTTTAGTTTCTATCTTTGCCATCTATATTCTAAATACGTGGGGATATATATCAGGCCAATTAAAAAGGTGGCAGGTAATTCACATGGGTACTACCTGAATTTTCTTCTCTCATCACCACATTTATCTACCTCCTCTAATGATAATGAGCACAGGTTATTTTGTTGAATGACAGCCTTTGGGTCACAGAATGATGAAAATCTCCTTCACTGAGTTTCAAGAGCTGAGTTTTTCTCAGTGCCGTCTGGCTTACAAACCTACATTCCTGAGCCACCGAATTGGAAAAACAAAGCTAAAAGTCTTTTTAAAAAAGCTATTTCTTGGGCTGGGATTGTGGCTCAGCAGTAGATTGCTCATCTAGCACGTGCAAGGCCCTGGGTTCGATCCTCAGCACCACATAAAAATAAATAAACAAAATAAGGGTATTATTTCCAACTACTTCTAAAAAATAAATATTTTTTAAAAAAGCTATTTCTTCCGGAGCGGGGTGAGGTTGTGGCTCAGTGGTAGAGTGCTTACCTACCACTGCATGAGGCACTGGGTTCGATCCTCAGCACCACATAAAAATAAAATAAAAATATTGTGCCACCTAAAAAACTAAAAAATAAATATTAATAAAAAAGGCCATGTCTTCCAATTTGGTCAGCAACAATCTGCATTGTGTTTTTTTTTAAATATTTATTTTTTTAGTTGTAGTTGGACACAATACCTTTATTTTATTTATTTATTTTTATGTGGTGCTGAGGATCGAATCCAGTGCCTCAAAAGTGTTCTACCGCTGAGCCACAACCCCAACCCCCCTTCATTGTGTTTTTTGATGAATTCATCAAGTCCCACCAAGTCAGATATTGACATGTTTTAATTTGAAATTTCACACCTGAAAAATAATAAAGAAAAAAAATCTTCAAGGATATTTTTGCTGTTTTTATGGAAGCTGTTGGTCTTTAGTGTTTATTGATTTTCTTGCCTTTTCCTTATTTATTAACCCCTAACCCCTAAAAGAATGGATTAGTTTTCCTGAAATTTGAGCTAAGGCTGCTGCTTCATAGTCCTCGATCAGGCTGATCATCAGAAGAAACATGCTAGACTTTGTGGCAACCTGTATGTCCCATTTGCATAGGGCACTTCTGTTGCTGCTTTCCTGAGTCAGCCACATGGCACCTTCTAGGACCGCAGGGCCCTTAAGAGTCAAGATTGCAGACAGAAGTCACCCCTCCAGGGACCCATCATGTAGGACATGACAGATACAGAGGGAGGAGTTGGCGCTTCTTGACCCCACACTTCCTCTTGATAACAGGCTCATGGGCCAAGGTAGAGACAGCCTAACAGAGGGGGAGGGTGGCAACCAGCAGAGCCTTATCATGTTAGAGCTTTAAGGTAAAGAAATGATGGTTTAGGGGCCATGACTTAAGGCTGATGATAAAGATTCCTGAGATCTAATTAACACCAAGTGTGCCTCCTTTGATTGTAAAAATCTCAAGGTTCAGCATGTGCCTGGTTTGTAGTCAACACAGAGTCAACATTTATTGAACAAATGAAATGAGTGAGAGAATAAAAGACATCTTAGTTTTAAACGAAGAAAAAAAAAGGGTTCATGTTGAAATATCAGAAACATAGGGTAACCTGCAAGGGGATTTTTTTGGTAAGGAATACTATTGTTATGAGTCTGTAAAGGGTTATGGAGGAAGTTCCATGTGATCCAAGGAGATGCATGATCATGATAGAATTTCAGTAATTCTGGAATGATTTCGGTGGGCTGCCTGGAGGAGGGCGTGGACTGACCACTGCAGGATCTCCTCCTTCCCTTGACATTGATGATTCTGATTCATTGGAGGGTGCCCCACTCTTGTGTCCCAACTGGCTGTCTATTTTCCTGGATGATACTAATTGTCTTACAGTCCCTTCATGAAGAGTCACTGGTCCTAGAGCATTGCTGACATATGGTATTGCCAATGCTCCATCAGAGCAAAGACACCTCAAACACATTTTTGGTACTAACTCCCGAGGTTCTTAAAGGGCTAAAGTGTGAGAGGAATCCAGAGAACTTGCCACCAAAAAACATTTGTGCATTAGTATGTCTCCGTGCTTGCAAGTGTTGAGAAACAGAAGTCAGAGGCTATTCCCTCCCTCCACGTGCCTTTTATTTTGCATTGACACTCATTGACCTATATTGTGCATTCTTTGTAAATTTCATATGCCCAGAGAAATCAAGAACAAAAAGGTCAGGTGAGGTCAGAGACAGTGTTGGAGAGGACCCAGAATAAGAGAACTTGGAATAAGACATTTTATCAAAATACAAGCAATGATTTCTGATTTCTTTTTAACCAGCAGGTAAATAAGCACAAAGGATCCTCCATCAGTCTTTGTTCAATAAGGCATTCTTCTCAGTAAGAAAAATGATGCCTCTCCTTCTTGCAGGTTCCCCTTCCCTCCTCTGTCTTGAGGCTAACTGTGAAGTCCGAGGTTGTGACTGCTTGCCCATCGACCCTTCGGGGTGGCCGGACCAAGAGGCAGCCTTTAGGACTGCTACTTGTCCACTTGGCTAAGGAGTGAGGTCATCATCCTTGCCCTAGAGAGTGTCTGGTTCCCAGTCTGTCATTTCACACGTTGACACTAGATGTCAGGGAAAGACTTAGTAGTGTTGGCAGGTCTCTCACCGTTTCAGCAGCAGGGAGGTAGCCCTAGAGAGCGGGTACTGAAATCTGGCAACCAACCTCCACCTCACCCCGTGAGCCACCAGGACACAAGGACTCTTACACCAGAACATTGCCACCCTGCTCATGCCTTGTTAGCCACACTCCCGAGGCTGTTTTGTGTACAAAACGAGTTAGATCAAGGCCATTTCATTAAAAAAAATATATTTTTTTGGGGGGAGGAGGGAGGATTTATCAGTTTACTCTTAACAATTTCATTTTAAAAGATATTGAATTTTACTTTAAAAGAAGGACACAAGGTGTAGCAGTTATGTTCTTATGACCTGTTTTATTTGTAAATTAGGAAATAGCCAAACCAGTTAAAAATAACATGAAAAATCCCATAAGACTATTCCAGTAGATATTCTGCAGTAGTCTCTGGTTCTGCAAAAGTGGCATTTTATATTAAACAATGTTAAGTAAAACTGTGATTTTACTGCTGAATCACTAAATCTTGACCTGCCTTATGATACCAGATTCCCAGGGCTCTCAGCTCCTCTGCAGGTTTTCTGATGTAATGAAAAGGAACGTGGATTGCACATTCAAACCTCTCTCTCTCTCTCTCTCTCTCTCTCTCTCTCTCTCTCTCTCTCTCTCTCT